>NW_026915792.1:0-152243 GCF_034315485.1 Pezoporus occidentalis | reverse complement strand
GGGAATGGGGTGGGGATGGGGTGAGAGAGGGAATGGGGTGGGAGGGGTGGGGATGGGGTGAGAGAGGGAATGGGGTGGGGAATGGGGTGGGGGGATGGGGTGAGAGAGGGAATGGGGTGGGGGGGTGGGGATGGGGTGGGAGAGAGGGGAATGGGGTGGGAGAGGGAATGGGGTGGGAATGGGAATGGGGTGGGAATGGGAATGGGGTGGGAATGGGGTGGGGTGGGGATGGGATGGGGAGAGGGAATGGGGTGAGAATGGGGTGAGAGAGGGTGGGGTGGGGTGGGAATGGGGTGAGAGAGGGAATGCGGTGGGAATGGGGTAGGAATGGGGAGGGGAATGGGGTGAATGGGGTGGGGATGGGGTGAGAGAGGGAATGGGGTGGGAATGGGGTGGGGATGGGGTGGGAATGGGGTGGGAATGGGGTGGGGATGGGGTGAGAGAGGGAATGGGGTGGGAATGGGGTGGGAATGGGGTGAGAGAGGGAATGGGGTGGTAATGGGGAGGGGATGGGGTGGGAATGGGGTGGGGATGGGGTGGGAATGGGGTGAGAGAGGGAATGGGGTGAGAGAGGGAATGGGGTGGGAATGGGAATGGGGTGGGAATGGGGTGGGAATGGGAATGGGGTGGGAATGGGGTGGGGATGGGAATGGGGTGGAGAATGGGATGGGGTGGGGAATGGGGTGAGGGGGAATGGGGTGGGAATGGGAATGGGGTGGGAATGGGGTGGGAATGGGGTGGGAATGGGAATGGGGTGTGATGGAGTGGGAATGGTGTGGGGATGGGGTGAGAGAGGGAATGGGGTGGGAATGGGGTGGGAATGGGGTGGGAATGGGGTGAGAGAGGGAATGGGGTGGGAATGGGGTGGGATGGGGTGGGATGGGGTGGGAATGGGGTGGGAATGGGGTGAGAGAGGGAATGGGGTGGGAATGGGGTGGGAATGGGGTGGGGTGGGAATGGGGTGGGGTGGGAATGGGGTGGGAGAGGGAATGGGGTGGGAATGGGGTGGGGATGGGGTGGGAATGGGGTGGGGATGGGGTGGGGTGGGAGAGGGAATGGGGTGGGAATGGGGTGAGAGAGGGAATGGGGTGGGAATGGGGTGGGAATGGGGTGGGGATGATGAGGATGGGGTGGGAATGGGGTGGGGATGGGGTGAGGATGGGGAATATGGGTGGGAATGGGGGGGAATGGAGGGGAATGGGGTGGGAATGGGGTGGGGATGGGGTGAGAGAGGGAATGGGGTGGGAATGGGAATGGGGTGGGGATGGGGTGGGAATGGGGTGAGAGAGGGAATGGGGTGGGAATGGGGTGGGGATGGGGTGGGGATGGGGTGGGGATGGGGATGGGATGGGATTGGGATGGATCCGTGACGGGGCTGGATCCGGGGTTGAACCGGTTGAGCCTCGTTCCCGTTCCCACCCCCAGTGCGGCTCCGAGCGCTTCTCCCGCCGTGGGGGCGGAGCCTCAGGGTCAGGCCCCACCCTCCGGCCCCGCCCACGCCCCGCCCACGGCCCCGCCCTGCGAACCGTGTCCAGGCCAATGGTGGTGACCCTGGGGCCCGAGAGGGGCGGGGCGACAGGTCCGGGAAGAGCGGGAATGGCGGGAACAGTGGGAAGAGCGGGAATAGCGGGATAGCCAATCCCGGGAATACCGGGAATAACGGGATACCCAACACTGGGAATACTGGGAATAACAGGAGTACTGGGAATGCTGGGATAGCCAATACCGCACACTGGGAATACTGGGATTCCCAACACTGGGAATACTGGGAATAACGGGATACCCCACACTGGGAATACTGGGAATAACGGGAATGCTGGGATAGCCAATAGCCCAACACTGGGAATACTGGGAATACTGGGGTACCCCACACTGGGAATACTGGGAATAACAGGAATACTGGGAATGCTGGGATAGCCAATACCACACACTGGGAATACTGGGATTCCCAACACTGGGAATACTGGGAATACCGTGATACCCCACACTGGGAATACTGGGAATAACGGGAATGCTGGGATAGCCAATGCCGCACACTGGGAATACTGGGAATAACGGGATACCCCACACTGGGAATACTGGGAATAACGGGAATGCTGGGATAGCCAATAGCCCAACACTGGGAATGCTCGGATAGCCAATACCACACACTGGGAATACCAGGAATACCGGGAATGCTGGGATAGCCAATACCGCACACCTGGAATACTGGGATTCCCAACACTGGGAATACCGGGAATAGGGGGAAGGCTGGAATAGCCGACATCCCACACTGGGAATGCTGGGAATACCGGGATACCCCACACTGGGAATACTGGGAATAATGGGAAGAGCCCAACATTGGGAATACTGGGAACAGCGGGAATGCCAGGGTACCCAACACCCCACACTGGGAATGCTGGGAATACCGGGAATGCTGGGATAGCCAATACCGCACACTGGGAATATTGGGAATACCGTGACCCCCAACACTGGGAATACTGGGAATAACGGGAATGCCAGGATAGCCAACACCCCAGACGGGGAATACTGGGACCCCCAACACTGGGAGTACTGGGAATACTGGGATACCCCACACTGGGAATACCGGGAATAACGGGAATGCCGGGATAGCCAATAGCCCAACACTGGCAATACCGGGAATGGGGGGAATGACCCCTGACCCCTCTGACCCCTCCCCCCGCAGGTGCCCCCCCGCTGCCGTTCCCCCCTCCCCCCTCCGTGCTGCGCCTCCCCCCTCCCCCCCAGCAACGGGACCGGCCCCGCCCCCCCCCCGCGGGTGAGTGATGGGGGGGGAGGGGCAATGGGGGGGGAGGGGGCGGGGCAAGGGGGGGAGGGGGGGGGTTCCATCACTGACCCCCTCCCCCCCCCTCCCCCCACTTCAGACCCCCAGGTCCCCCCCGGGGTCGTCGCTGCCGTTTCCTTCGGGGCCTTCGTGGTGGGGGCAGCGCTGGCGGGGGGGGTCTGGTTCGTGCACGGGCGCACAGGTGAGGGGGGCAAAGCACCCCAGAGAGACCCATAGAGACCCACAGAGACCCATAGAGACCATAGAGACCCAGAGAGACCCATAGAGACCCAGAGAGACCATAGAGACCCATAGAGACCATAGAGACCATAGAGACCCAGAGAGACCCAGAGAGACCCATAGAGAACCATAGAGACCCATAGAGACCCCATAGAGACCATAGAGACCCATAGAGACCCATAGAGACCATAGAGACCCATAGAGACCCCATAGAGACCATAGAGACCCAGAGAGACCCATAGAGAACCATAGAGACCCCATAGAGACCCATAGAGACCCATAGAGACCATAGAGACCCATAGAGACACATAGAGACCCATAGAGACCCCATAGAGACCCATAGAGACCCATAGAGACACCATAGAGACCCATAGAGACCCATAGAGACCATAGAGACCCATAGAGACCCATAGAGACCCATAGAGACCATAGAGACCCATAGAGACCCATAGAGACCCATAGAGATCCATAGAGACCCATAGAGACCATAGAGACCCATAGAGACCCCATAGAGACCCATAGAGACCATAGAGACCCATAGAGACCATAGAGACCCATAGAGAGACCCATAGAGACCATAGAGAGACCCACAGAGACCATGGAGACCTATAGGCACCCCTAGACTACCATAGGTCCCATAGACACCCATAGATCTCATAGCGCCCCATAGACCCCATAGCCCCCCAATAGACCCCATAGACACCCATAGACCCCATAGCCCCCCAATAGACCCCATAGCCCCCCATAGACCCCATAGCCCCCCAATAGACCACATAGACACCCATAGACTCCATAGCCCCCCCAACAGACCCCATAGACCCCCATAGACTCCATAGCTCCTCACAGACCCCATAGACACCCATAGCCCCCCCACAGCCCCACATAGACCTCATAGCCCCCCATAGAACCCATAGAGACCCATAGACCCCCATAGGCACCCAGAGACACCATAGCCCCTCACAGACCCTAGAGACACCCATAGCCCCCCCCATAGACATCCACAGACCCCCATAGCCCCACATAGACCTCATAGACCCCCATAGAACCCATAGAGACCCATAGGCACCCAGAGACACCATAGACAACGTAGACACTCATAGACCCCCTTGAGACCACCATATACTCCCTATAGACCCCCATAGCCCCACATAGACCCCCCTGAGACCCCAAATTCCCCCCATAGACTGCCATATACCCCCATAGATCCCATATGACCCCCTCTTATCACTGCCTCCCCCCC
Organism: Pezoporus occidentalis; assembly: GCF_034315485.1. NCBI lineage: Eukaryota > Metazoa > Chordata > Aves > Psittaciformes > Psittacidae > Pezoporus > Pezoporus occidentalis. Next base: position 147,978 of record NW_026915792.1, on the reverse strand, counting down.
CCCCAGCTGCCCCACGGCCCCCTCCTGCCCCCCCCAGGTCCAACGCTGCCCCCCAGTGCCAGGTATGGGGCAATGGGGGGCAATGGGGCTCAATGGGACTCAGTGGGGGTCAATGGGGAGCGATGGGTGCTCAGTGGGTTCTCAACGAGGGTCGGTGGGGCTCAGTGGGGGTCAATGGGGGCTCAATGGGAGTCAATGGGGGCTCAATGAGAACTCAATGGGGCTCAATGGAGCTCAATGGGGGCAATGGGGCTTAAAGGGAGCTCAATGGGGGGCAATGGGGCTCAGTGGGAGCTCAATGGGGGGCAATGGGGGTTCAATGGGGGCTGAATGCGGGCAATGGAGGCTCAATGGGGACTCAATGAGACCTCAATGGGGCTCAATGGAGCTCAATGGGGCTCAATAGGGGGCAACGGGGCTTAAAGGGGGCTCAATGGGGGCCCAATGAGAACTCAATGGGGCTCAATGGAGCTCAATGGGGGCTCAATGAGAACTCAATGGGGCTCAATGGAGCTCAATGGGGGCAATGGGGCTTAAAGGGAGCTCAATGGGGGGCAATGGGGGTTCAATGGGGGCTGAATGCGGGCGATGGGGGCTCAATGGGGACTCAATGAGACCTCAATGGGGCTCAATGGAGCTCAATGGGGCTCAATAGGGGGCAACGGGGCTTAAAGGGAGCTCAATGGGGGCTCAATGAGAACTCCATGGGGCTCAATGGAGCTCAATGGGGGCTCAATGAGAACTCAATGGGGCTCAATGGGGGGCAACGGGGCTTAAAGGGAGCTCAATGGGGGCTCAATGAGAACTCCATGGGGCCCAATGGAGCTCAATGGGTCTCAATGGAGCTCAATGGGGGCTCAATGAGAACTCAATGGGGCTCAATGGGGGCTCAATGAGAACTCAATGGGGCTCAATGGAGCTCAATGGGACCCCCCCCCCCAGCTCAGGAGCCCCCCCCTGAAGCCGCCGCCTGTCGGGGCCCCCCCCACAGCACCCTGAGGCCGATCCCCCCCCCCCCCCCCATGGATGGAACCTTCCGGGTCCCCCCCCCGTCCTGGGGGCCAAATAAAGGAGCCCCTGAGCCCCCCCCCCCCTTGTGGTTATTGGGGGGGGGGAGGTGATTTTGGGTTGAATTCAAGGGGTTTTGGGGCCAAATGGGCTTTTGGGGTGAATTCGAGGCTTTTTGGGTCCAGTGACGTTTTGGGGTGAATTTGAGGGGTTTGGGGGCCAAATTCCATCACTTTGGGGTCCAGCCCATTTTGGGGTGAATTTCAGTGGTTTTAGGGCAAACCGCAGGGATTTGGTGTCCAAGTGGGGTTTTTTGGCTTGAATTTGATGGATTTTGGGTCCCAGCCCATGTTTTTGGGGTGAATTCCTGGGATTTTGTGACCAATTCCCAGGATTGGGGGGGTCTACAGGGCATTTTTGAGGTGAATTTGAGGCTTTTTGGGTTCTTACCCATTTTGGGCATAATAACAGGGATTTTAGGGCAAATCGCGGGGGTTTTGCGGTCCAAGTTGGGTTTTGGGCTGAATTTGCGGCATTTTGGGTCTTTGCTGATGTTCTGGGGTCAAATCCAGGGGTTTGGTGACCGATTCCCAGGATTTTGGGCTCCATATGGGATTTCTGGGGTGAATTCGAGGCTTTTTGGGGTCCTTACAGATTTTGGGGTGAATTCCAGGGATTTTAGGGTCCAAGTGGGGGTTTGGGGTGATTTTGATGCTTTTTCGCTCCCAGCCCCTTTTTGGGGTGAATTCCCACGATTTTAGGCCAAATCTCAGGGATTTGGGGCTCTAAGTGGGCTTTTTCAGGGTGAATTTGATGCTTTTTGGCTCCCTACAGACGTTTTGGGGTGAATTCCGGGAGTTTTGGGAGCAACCCCCAGGATTTTGGGCTCCACGGGGAATTTCCGGGGTGAATTTGATGCTTTTTTAGGTCCCACGGTGTTTTTGGGGTGAATTCTCAGGATTTTGGGGCTGTTTCCCCACATTGTCTCTTATTTCTCTGTACAGGAAGGAACCAATGGGGGGGGGGGGGCAGGATCGGGTCCCATCCCCCCCCCCCCCCCCCCATATCCCGGTCCAATGTTGGGGTCCCCCCATGCTTGGATCCCAATGGATGGGATCCGGATGGGGCTGGATCCCCTTGGGTGCCATTGGGTGCCCCTTGGGTGCTATGGGGCCCATGGGTGCCCCCCCAGTGTCCTCTGGGTGCCGTAGGGGCCGTGGGTGTCCCCTGGGTGCTATACGGTCCTTGGGTACCCCTTGGGTGCCACGGGGCCCATGGGTGCTCCTTGGGGTCCTTTGGGTGCCACGGGGCCCATGGGTGCTCCTCAGGGTCCTCTGGGTGCCATGGGTGTCCCTTGGGTGCCACAGGGCCCATGGGTGCTCCTTGGGGTCCTTTGGGTGCCACGGGGTCCATGGGTGCTCCTTGGGGTCCTTTGGGTGCCACGGGGCCCATGGGTGCTCCTCAGGGTCCTTTGGGTGCCATGGGTGTCCCTTAGTGTCCCCCATTGTCCCTTCAGTGCCATGAGGCCCATGGGTGCTCCTTGGTGTTCCCTAGGTCCTATAGGGTCCATGGGGGTCCCTTGGGTGCCACGGGGCCTATGGGTGCTCCTCGGTGTCCTCTGGGTGCCATGGAGCCCAGTGGTGTCCCTTGGGTGCCATATGGCCCATGGGTGCTCCTTGGAGTACCCTGGGTCCTATTGGGCCCATGGGTGCTTCTCAGCATCCTCTGGGTTCCATGGGTGCCCTTTGGGTGCCACAGGGTCCATGGGTGCCCCTTGGTGTCTCCTGGGTCCTCTGGGGTCCATGGGTGCCCCTTGGGTGCCATAGAGTCCATGTGCGCTCCTCAGTGTCCCCTGGGGTCCATGGGTGCCCTTTGGGTGCCACAGGCTCCATGGGTGCTCCTTGAGTGGCATAGGACCCATGGGTGCTCCTCAGTGTCTTATGGGCACCATGGGTGCTCCTTGGGTGCCACAGGGTCCATGGGTGCTCCCCAGTGTCCTATGGGCTCCACGGGTGCTCCTTGGGTGCCACAGGACCCATGGGTGCTCCTCAGTGTCCTATGGGTACCCCTTGGGTGCCACAGGGTCCATGGGTGCTCCTCAGTGTCCTATGGGTGCCTCTTGGGTGCCACAGGACCCATGGGTGCTCCTCAGTGTCCTATGGGTGCCCCTTGGATGCCACAGGGTCCATGGGTGCTCCTCAGTGTCCTATGGGCGCCATGGGTGCTCCTTGGGTGCCATAGGACCCATGGGTGCTCCTCAGTGTCCTATGGGCACCATGGGTGCTCCTTGGGTGCCACAGGGTCCATGGGTGCTCCCCAGTGTCCTATGGGTGCCATGGGTGCTCCTTGGGTGCCATAGGACCCATGGGTGCTCCTCAGTGTCCTATGGGTGCTCCTTGGGTGCCACAGGAGGGTGCTCCTCAGTGTCCTATGGGTGCCCCTTGGGTGCCAAAGGGTCCATGGGTGCTCCCCAGTGTCCTATGGGCGCCATGGGTGCTCCTTGGGTGCCAGAGGAGGGTGCTCCTCAGTGTCCTATGGGTGCCCCTTGGGTGCCACAGGCTCCATGGGTGCTCCTTGGGTGCCACAGGCTCCATGGGTGCTCCTTGGGTGCCAAAGGGTCCATGGGTGCTCCTCAGTGTCCTATGGGCTCCATGGGTGCTCCTTGGGTGCCACAGGAAGGTGCTCCTCAGTGTCCTATGGGTGCCCCTTGGGTGCCACAGGGTCCATGGGTGCTCCCAGTGTCCTATGGGCTCCATGGGTGCTCCTTGGGTGCCACAGGAGGGTGCTCCTCAGTGTCCTATGGGCTCCATGGGTGCTCCTTGGGTGCCACGGGACCCATGGGTGCTCCTCAGTGTCCTATGGGCGCCATGGGTGCTCCTTGGGTGCCACAGGAAGGTGCTCCTCAGTGTCCTATGGGTGCCCCTTGGGTGCCACAGGGTCCATGGGTGCTCCCAGTGTCCTATGGGCGCCATGGGTGCTCCTTGGGTGCCACAGGAGGGTGCTCCTTAGTGTCCTATGGGTGCCCCTTGTGTGCCACAGGCTCCATGGGTGCTCCTTGGGTGCCACAGGCTCCATGGGTGCTCCTAGGGTGCCAAAGGGTCCATGGGTGCTCCTCAGTGTCCTATGGGCTCCATGGGTACTCCTTGGGTGCCACAGGAAGGTGCTCCTCAGTGTCCTATGGGTGCCCCTTGGGTGCCACAGGGTCCATGGGTGCTCCCCAGTGTCCTATGGGCTCCATGGGTGCTCCTTGGGTGCCACAGGAGGGTGCTCCTCAGTGTCCTATGGGTGCCCCTTGTGTGCCACAGGCTCCATGGGTGCTCCTTGGGTGCCACAGGCTCCATGGGTGCTCCTTGGGTGCCACGGGACCCATGGGTGCTCCTCGCTGCCCCATTGGCTGCCCCCGGGCTCTATGGGGCTGGAGCCCCACCCCCTCTCTGGGGCTCAGGGTGCGGGGGGCGCCCCCTCGTGGTCGCTGTCGCTGCTGCCCCCCAAGTGCCCGAGGGCCCGGAGGGGGAAGGGGGGGGGCTCCTCATCGGAAGAGCCCGAGGAGTCCAGGGGGGGGCCCAGGGGGGGGCCCAGCCCCACGGCACCGAACGGCAGCGACCCCCGGAGCATCCGGATCTAGGGGAGAAAGGGGGGAGGGGAGGGGGGGATGGGGGGGGGATAGGGGGAGAGAGGGGGGGGGGGGGATGGGGGGATGTGGGGTGTGGGGGGATGGGGGGGGATGGGGGGGATGGGGGGAGGGGGGGGGGGATGGGGGGGATGAGGGGAATGAGGGGGGGATGGGGGGGCAATGAGGGGGGGATGGGGAGGGATGGAGGGGGGAGAGGGGGGGATGGGGGGGGATGGGGGGGTGATGGGGGGATGGGGGGGATGGGGAGGATGGGGGGGGATGGGGGGGATGGGGGGATGAGGGGGGGATGAGGGGGGCATGGGGGGGTGAGGGGCGGGTGGGGGGGGATGAGGGGGGGATGGGGGGATGGGGGGGGATGGGGGGGTGAAGGGCGGGTGAGGGGGGGATGAGGGACAGCAGAGAAGTGGCAGGGGGGAGAGGTGCTGTCACCCATGGGTGCTTGTTATGGGTCCCATTGACACCCATGGGTGCTGGTTTATGGGTCCCATTGACACCCATGGGTGCTGGTTATGGGTCCCATTGACACCCATGGGTGCTGGTTATGGGTCCCATTGACACCCAGGGGTGCTGGTCCCAGGACCCATTGACACCCATGGGTGCTGGTCCCAGGTCCCATTGACACCCATGGGTGCTGGTCCCGGGTCCCATTGACACCCATGGGCGCTGGTCCCATTGACACCCATGGGTGCCCATTTGACACCCATGGGCGCTGTTCTGGGTCCCATTGACATCCATGGGTGCTGGTTCCGGGTCCCACTGACACCCATGGGCGCTGGTCCCGGGTCCCATTGACACCCATGGGTGCTGGTCCCATTGACACCCATGGGTGCTGGTTATGGGTCCCATTGACACCCATGGGTGCTGGTTCCGGGTCCCATTGACACCCATGGGTGCTGGGGGGTCCTCACCTCAGCCTTGAGCTCCCGGATGTGCTCCTGCAGGTGCCGGATGCTCTGAGCCGCTTCCGAGCGCTTGAGCTGCCCCTGGAGCAGCCGCTGCTCCTGCTGGGAACCAGAGCACCCATGGGTGCACCCCCAGAGACAGCGCCCACACATCCCATGTCCCATATCCCACACCCCATATCCCATACTCCATACCCCATATTGCATACCCCACACCCCATACCCCATATCCCATACCCCATATCCCATACCCTACATCCTATACCCCACATCCCACACCCCACACCCCACACCCCATACCCCATACCCCACACCCCATATCCCATACCCCACACCCCACATCCCACACCCCATATCCCATATCCCACACCCCATACCCCATAGCCCATACCCCATATCCCATACCCCATACCCCATATCCCATACCCCATATCCCATACCCCATATCCCATATCCCACACCCCATACCCCATATCCCATACCCCATACCCCATACCCCATACCCCATATCCCATATCCCATACCCCATACCCCATACCCCACACCCCATACCCCACACCCCATACCCCATATCCCATATCCCACACCCCATCCCATTCCCACACCTGCAGTTCCAGCTCTCTCACTCGTTGCCGCAGCTCCTCCATTGCCGCCGCGTTGCTCCCTTCTTGCAGCCCCTGCTGCAGGCTCTGCGGCCCCCAACGGCACCCAATGGCACCCAATAGTACCCCAGGGTCACCCAATGGCACCCAATGGCACCCAATAGTACCCCAGTGTCACCCAATGGCACCCAATAGTACCCCAGGGTCACCCAATGGCACCCAATTGTACCCGATAGTACCCCAGGGTCACCCAATGGCACCCAATGGCACCCAATTGTACCCAATAGTACCCCAGTGTCACCCAATGGTACCCAATGGCACCCCAGGGTCACCCAATGGCACCCAATGGCACCCGATAGTACCCCAGGGTCACTCAATGGCACCCAATGGCATCCCAGGGTCACCCAACGGCACCCGATAGTACCCCAGTGTCACCCAATGGCTCCCAATGGCACCCCAGGGTCACCCAGTGTCACCCAATGGCACCCAATAGTACCCCAGTGTCACCCAACGGCACCCAATGGCATCCCAGTGTCACCCAATGGCACCCAATAGTACCCCAGTGTCACCCAATGGCCCCCAATAGTACCCCAGTGTCACCCAATGGCACCCAATGGCATCCCAGTGTCACCCAATGGCACCCAATGGCATCCCAGGGTCACCCAACAGCACCCGATAGTACTCCAGGGTCACTCAATGGCACCCAATAGTACCCCAGGGTCACCCAGTGTCACCCAATGGCCCCCAATAGTACCCCAGGGTCACCCAGTGTCACCTAATGGCACCCAATAGTACCCCAGGGTCACCCAATGGCACCCAATGGCATCCCAGTGTCACCCAACGGCACCCAATGGCACCCAATAGTACCCCAGGGTCACCTAATGGCACCCAATAGTACCCCAGTGTCACCCAATGGCACCCAATAGTACCCCAGTGTCACCCAATGGCACCCGATAGTACCCCAGTGTCACCCAACGGCACCCAATGGCATCCCAGTGTCACCCAATGGCACCCAATAGTACTCCAGTGTCACCCAATGACACGCAATAGCACCCCACGGTCACCCAGTGGCACCCCAGTGGCACCCAGTGGCACCCAATGTTACCCAGTGTCACCCAATGGCATCCAATGGCACCCAATGGCACTCAATGGCACCCCAGTGTCACCCAGTTTCACCCTATGTAGTGTCCATGAGGGTCTATGGGTCTCTATAGCGCGCCCATGGGCATCTATAGGGTTTCTATAGGGTTTCTATAGGGTGTCCATGGGGTACCCATGGGTGTCCATGGGTGTCTATAGGGTGTCTATAGGGTGTCTATAGGGTGTCTATAGGGTCTCTATAGGGTGTCTATAGGGTCTCTCTAGGGTGTCTATATGGTGTCTCTAGGGTGTCTATAGGGTGTCTATAGGGTGTCTATAGGGTGTCAATGGGTGTCTATAGGGTTTCTATAGGGTGTCCATGGGGTACCCATGGGTGTCCATGGGTGTCTATAGGGTGTCAATGGGTGTCTATAGGGTGTCTATAGGGTGTCCATGGGTGTCTATAGGGTTTCTATAAAGTGTCTATAGGGTTTCTATAGGGTGTCTATAGGGTGTCCATAGGGGTGTCCATGGGTGTCTATAGGGTGTCTATAGGGTGTCCATGGGGTACCAATGGGCGTCAATGGGTGTCTATAGGGTTTCTATAGGGTGTCTATAGGGTTTCTATAGGGTGTCTATAGGCTTTCTATAGGGTGTCTATAGTGTGTCTATCGGGTTTCTATAGGGTTTCTATAGGGTTTCTATAGGGTTTCTATAGGGTGTCTATAGGGTGTCTATAGGGTTTCTATAGGGTTTCTATAGGGTTTCTATAGGGTTTCTATAGGGTGTCTATAGGGTGTCTATAGGGTTTCTATAGGGTGTCTATGGGTGCCTATGGGGGTGTCCCCGTACCTGGCTCTGCAGCTCCTGGTGCCGGTGCTGAACCTCCAGTGGCTGCAGAGCACCCTATGGGAGACAGCGTCAGCACCCATGGACCCAGCACCCATGGATCCAGCACCCATGGACCCACAGACCCAGTTCAGCACCCATGGACCCAGCACCCACGGACCCAGCACCCATGGACCCAGCACCCATGGACCCAGAGCCCCTGTTCAGCACCCATGGACCCAGCACCCATGGACCCAGCACCCATGGACCCAGAGCCCCTGTTCAGCACCCATGGACCCAGCACCCATGGACCCAGCACCCATGGACCCAGCACCCATGGAACCAGAGCCCCTGTTCAGCACCCATGGACCCAGCACCCATGGACCAAGCACCCATGGACCCAGAGCCCCAGTTCAGCACCCATGGACCCAGCACCCATGGACCCAGCACCCATGGACCCAGAGCCCCTGTTCAGCACCCATGGACCCAGCACCCATGGACCCAGAGCCCTCAGTTTAGCACCTATGGACCCAGCATCGAGCACCTATGGACCCAGCACCCATGGACCCAGAGCCCCGGTCAGCACCCATGGACCCAGCACCCATGGACCCAGCACCCATGGACCCGAGTTGAGCACCCATGGACCCAACACCCCAGTGAGGCTCTACCTGGCTCTCGAGGTGCAGCACCCGCTGCCGCAGCTCCCGCAGCTCCACCTGCGCCTCCTGCAGCGCCTTGGGCTCCTGCAGCACCCACAGCACCCATCAGCGCCCAGAGCACCCACTGGCACCCATCAGCACCCCCAGCACCCACTGGCACCCATCAGTATCCATAGCACCCACTGGCACCCATCAGCACCCATAGCACCCACTGGCACCCATCAGGGCTCATAGCACCCATTGGCACCCGCAGCACCCATTGGCACCCATCAGTACCCGCAGCACCCATTGGCACCCATCAGTGCCCATAGCACCCATTGGCACCCACAGCACCCGTCAGAACTCACAGCAGCCATCAGCACCCATAGCACCCATTGGGACCCATCAGTGCTCATAGCACCCATTGGCATCCGCAGCACCCATTGGCACCCATCAGTACCCGCAGCACCCATTGGCACCCATCAGTGCTCATAGCACCCATTGGCATCCGCAGCACCCATTGGCACCCAGCAGTACCCGCAGCACCCATTGGCACCCATCAGTGCCCATAGCACCCATTGGCACCCACAGCACCCGTCAGAACTCACAGCAGCCATCAGCACCCATAGCACCCATTGGGACCCATCAGTGCCCATAGCACCCACTGGCACCCATCAGCACCCATCAGAACCCACAGCACCAATTGGCACCCATCAGAACCCATAGTACCCACTGGCACCCATCAGTACCCATAGCATCCATAGCACCCATTAGCACCTGTCAGCACCCAGAGCATCCATTAGCACCCATAGCACCCATTGGCACCCATCAGCACCCACAGCACAACTGGCACCCATCAGCACCCATAGCACCCATGGGCACCCATAACACCCATGGGCACCCATCAGCACCCATTGGCACCCACAGCACCCATGAGCATCCATAGCACCCATCAGCACCCACAGAATCCATTGGCACCCATTAGCACCCATTGGCACCCATTGCCACACATAGCACCCATTGGCACCCATCAGCACCAACAGCACCCATCAGCACCCATAACACCCATGGGCACCTATCAGCACTCATAGCACCCATTGGCACCCATAGCACGCATTGGCACATATTGGCACCCATCAGCACCCATAGAACCCATTGGCACCCCCCATTAGCACCCATTGGCATTCATTGCCACACATAGCACCCATAGCACCCACCAGTACCCATAACACCCATGGGCACCCATCAGCACCCATAGGCACCCACAGCACCCATGTGCATCTACAGCACCCATAGCACCCATCGGCACCCATAGCATCCATTAGCACCCATTGGCACCCACAGCACCCATGCGCATCCACAGCACCCCAGCGCATCCACAGCACCCATTGCACCCATCAGCACCCATAGCACTCATTGGCACCCATCAGCACCCATAGAATCCATTGGCACCCATTGGCACCCATTACCACACATAGCACCCATGGGCACCCACCAGCACCCATAGCACCCATAGGCACCAATAGCATCCACTGGCACCCATTGGCACCCATAGCACCCATTGGCACCCCCATGATGCTATCCCTGAGCTCCACCTGCGACTGCAGCTCCGAGAGGGACCCGAGGGCCTTGGCCTCACGCAGCGCCCGCAGCTCCTGCAGCTCCTCCTGCAGCTCCTCCCGCAGCTCCTCCTGCAGCTCCTCTTGCAGCTCCTCTTGCAGCTCCTCCTGCAGCTCCTCCTGCAGCTCCTCCTGCAGCTCCTCCCGCAGCTCCTCCTGCAGCTCCTCCTGCAGCTCCTCCTGCAGCTCCTCCTGCAGCTCCTCTTGCAGCTCCTCCTGCAGCTCCTCCTGCAGCTCCTCCTGCAGCTCCTCCTGCTCCAGGTGCTCCTGGAGCTGCCCCTGGAGCTGATCCTGGAGCTCCTCCTGTAGCCGCACTGAACTGCTCTGCTGCGGGGACAGAGGGGACATCGATGGGACATCAATGGGACATCAATGGGGACATCGATGGGACATCGATGGGACATCAATGGGACATGAATGGGACAGCATGGGGACATCAATGGGACATCAATGGGACATCAATGGGACAGCATGGGGACATCAATGGGACATCGATGGGACATCGATGGGACATCAATGGGGACAGCATGGGGACATCAATGGTGACAGCACGGGGGCATCAATGGCGAAATCAATGGGACATCAATGGGACATCAATGGGACAGCATGGGGACATCAATGGGGACATCAATGGGACATCAATGGGACATCAATGGGGACATCAATGGGACATCAATGGGACAGCATGGGGACACCATGGGGACATCAATGGGGACATCAATGGGGACATCAATGGGACACCATGGGGACATCAATGGGGACATCAATGGGACATCGATGGGACACCATGGGGACATCAATGGGGACAGCAATGGGGACATCAATGGGGACATCAATGGGACATCAATGGGACATCAATGGGACATCAATGGGACAGCATGGGGACATCAATGGGACATCAATGGGGACAGCATGGGGACATCAATGGGACATCAATGGGGACATCAATGGGACATCAATGGGGACAGCATGGGGACATCAATGGGACATCGATGGGACATCAATGGGGACAGCATGGGGACATCAATGGGACATCAACGGGACATCAATGGGAACAGCATGGGGGCATCAATGGGACAGCATGGGGACACCATGGGGACATCATGGGGACATCAATGGGACACCATGGGGACATCAATGGGGACATCAATGGGACATCAATGGGACATCAATGGGGACAGCATGGGGACATCAATGGGGACATCACTGGGACATCAGTGGGACACCATGGGGACATCAACGTGATACCATGGGAACATCATGGGGAGGTCTGGTGCCAGCAATGGGACACCATGGGGACAGCGCTGTGGACCGCCCAGGATGAGGTCACTGCACGCAGGAGCACTGGGTGCCACAGGGCACCCTTGCCACACCCACCCCCCCCCCCAGAGGGCCACCCATGGGTCCCTGCCAGGGCACCCATGTCCCAGCACCTGCTCCATGTGGAGGACCCGGTCCTGCATCTCCTTGAGGGCTCCTCGGGTCTGGCTCTCCCGGAGCCGCGACTGCTCCAGCTCCGCCTCGAGCTGCGTCACGAAGGCCTCGCTCAGCCGTGGGTTCCCCTGGGATAGAACAGGGATAGAGCAGGGATAGAACGGGGAGGGAAGAGGGAAAGAACGGGGATAGAACAGGGAGACAGCAGGGATAGAACGGGGATAGAAGAGGGATAGAACGGGGATAGAACGGGGACAGAACGGGGATAGAGCAGGGATAGAACGGGGATAGAAGAGGGATAGAACGGGGATAGAACAGGGATAGAGCAGGGATAGAACGGGGATAGAAGAGGGATAGAACAGGGACAGAACGGGGATAGCACGGGGATAGAACGGGGATAGAACGCGGACAGAACGGGGACAGAACGGGGATAGAACGGGGACAGAACGGGGACAGAATGGGGACAGAACGGGGATAGAACGGGGATAGAATGGGGATAGAATGGGGATAGAATGGGGATAGAATGGGGACAGAACGGAGATAGAACGGGGATAGAACGGGGATAGAACAGGGATAGAACAGGGAGACAGCAGGGATAGAACAGGGATAGAACGGGGATAGAAGAGGGATAGAACGGAGATAGAATGGGGATAGAACAGGGATAGAATGGGGATAGAACGGGGATACAGCAGGGATAGAAGAGGGATAGAACGGGGATAGAACAGGGATAGAATGGGGATAGAACAGGGGTAGAACGGGGATACAGCAGGGATAGAAGAGGGATAGAAGAGGGATAGAACGGGGATAGAAGAGGGATAGAACGGGGATAGAACGGGGATAGAATGGGGATAGAACAGGGGTAGAACGGGGGTAGAAGAGGGATAGAACAGGGAGACAGCAGGGATAGAACAGGGATAGAAGAGGGACACAACAACAGGGACACAAAAGGGATAGAACAGGGATAGAGCAAGGACACAGCAAAAACAGAACAGGGACACAAGAGGAACCCAACAGGAACCCACCAAGAACCCAACAGGAACCCAGCAGGAACCCACCAAGAACCCAACAGGAACCCAAAAGGGACCCAACAGGGACCCAACAAGAACCCAACAGGAACCCAACAGGAACCCAACAAGAACCCAACAGGAACCCACCAAGAACCCAACAGGAACCCAAAAGGGACCCAACAGGGACCCAACAAGAACCCAACAGGAACCCAACATGAACCCAACAGGGACCCAACGGGAACCCAACAAGAACCCAACAGGGACCCAACAGGAACCCACCAGGAACCCAACAGGGACCCAACAGGACCCCAACAGGAACCCAACACAGACCCAACAGGGACCCAATGGGAAACCAACAGGAACCCATCAGGGACCCAACAGGAACCCAACAGGAACCCAACAGGGACCCAACAGGAACCCAACAGGACCCCAACAGGAACCCAACACAGACCCAACAGGGACCCAATGGGAAACCAACAGGAACCCATCAGGGACCCAACAGGGACCCAACAGGAACCCACCAGGGACCCACCAGGAACCCACCAGGGACCCAACAGGAACCCACCAGGGACCCAACAGGGACCCAATAGGGACCCAACAGGAATCCAACAGGGACCCAATAGGAACCCAACAGGAACTCAACAGGAACCCAACAGGAACGCAACAGGAACCCAACACGAACCCAACAGGGCCCCAGTAGGGACCCAATAGAGACCCACCAGGAACCCAACAGGGACCCACCAGGGCCCCAATAGGGCCCCAACAGGAACCCAACAGGGACCCAATAGGAACCCAACAGGAACTCAACAGGAACCCAACAGGAACCCAACAGGGACCCAACACGAACCCAACAGGGACCCAACACGAACCCAACAGGGACTCAACAGGAACCCAACAGGAACGCAACAGGAACCCAACACGAACCCAACAGGGCCCCAGTAGGGACCCAATAGAGACCCACCAGGAACCCAACAGGGACCCAACAGGAACCCAACAGGGACCCAATAGGAACCCAACAGGAACTCAACAGGAACCCAACAGGAACCCAACAGGGACCCAACAGGAACCCAACAGGAACCCAACAGGGACCCAACAGGACCCCAACAGGAACCCAACACAGACCCAACAGGGACCCAATGGGAAACCAACAGGAACCCATCAGGGACCCAACAGGAACCCAACAGGAACCCAACAGGGACCCAACAGGAAACCAACAGGGACCCACCAGGAACCCAACAGGGACCCAATAGAAACCCAATAGGAACCCAACAGGAACCCAACAGGGACCCAACAGGAACCCAATGGGAACCCAACAAGATCCCAACAGGGACCCAACAGGGACCCAATGGGAACCCAACAAGAACCCAACAGGGCCCCAATAGGGATCCAACAGGAACCCACCAGGGACCCACCAGGAACCCAACAGGGACCCAACAGGGACCCAACAGGGACCCAATAGGAACCCAACAGGAACTCAACAGGAACGCAACAGGAACCCAACACGAACCCAACAGGGCCCCAGTAGGGACCCAATAGAGACCCACCAGGAACCCAACAGGGACCCACCAGGGACCCACCAGGGCCCCACCAGGAACCCAACAGGGCCCCAACAGAAACTCAACAGAAACCCAACAGGAACCCAACAGGAACCCAACAGGAACCCAACAGGGACCCAACAGGAACCAAACACGAACCCAAGGCCTCCCCAGCACAAGGGGGCGCTGTCCACACCTGCTGGTGCTGCAGCTGCTGGATGGTGCTCTGGGCGCGCTGCAGGCTCTCGGTGGCGCTGCTGCAGCGCTGCCGCACCACGGCCAGCTCCCGCTTGATGATGTAATTCTCCTCTGCCTCCTGCGCCCGCGTCACCTGACCCTGCCGGAGGTAAGGGGGGCAATGGGGTGATGGTGACAATGGGGGTAATGGGGGTAATGAGGCAATGGGGGTAAAGGGGGCAATGGGGGTAAAGGGGGCAATGGGGGTAAAGGGGGTAATGGGGGTAAAGGGGGTAATGGGGGCAATGGGGGTAATGAGGCAATGGGGGTAATGGGGGCAATGAGGGTAATGGGGGCAATGGGGGCAATAGGGGTAATGGGGGCAATAGGGTAATGGGGGCAATGGGGGTAATGGGGGCAATGAGGGTAATGGGGGCAATGGGTGCAACGGGGGTAAAGGGGGCAATAGGGGTAATGGGGGCAATGAGGGTAATGGGGGTAAAGGTGGCAATGGGGGTAATGGGGGCAATAGAGGTAAAGGGGGCAATGGGGGTAACGGGGGCAATGAGGGTAATGGGGGTAACAGAGGTAATGTGTGTAATATCAATGGGGGTAATTGGGGTAACGGGGGCAATGGGGGGAACGGGGGCAATGGGGGCCAATGGGCACAAGGGGAACAAAGGGAACAATGGGGACAAGGGGGTGAATGAGGCCCCAAGGCTGAGGAGCGAGGCCAATGTCACGCCCTATAGAAGGTGCCACCAGCCCCATGGGGACCTTCGGGACCACTCTCCCCCCATCCCCTCCCACTGAAACCCAACCCCATTCCCACTCCTCCCCCAATCGGGAAGAGCCGCGGGAGCCTCCGGAAAAAGCAGGAGAAGGGCCGCAATTCCCCAAAGCAGGAACAAGGCAGCCAAAAAAGGGGGGAGGAAAAGGCTTCGACCAAGCAGGAAAAGCAGGAAAATCCCTCCTTGGGGATAGTACCTGGATGAGGCGGTCGGCGAGAGCCGCGCTCTCCTGCGGCACGGCCGGGAAAAGAAGGAAAAGAGGGAAAAGAGAAGGAATGAGATGGAAGCAGCGAGAGAAGCCGTAAAGTGGAGGCGCCCGCGGCATTCCCAGCCCTTTCCTGGGGGTATTCCAGAGATTTTGGGGGGGGGGGGGGGTCCAATGGGATTCCTGCTCTTTTCCCTCCTGTTCTATCCCGATGCCGAGCGTTTCCCACCTCCCCATTGACGATTCCACATGGAGCGGCCATGGAGCGGGCGGGAGGAGCGGCTTTCAGCACCTGGACAGCGCTGGGAGGGGGGGCGAGGAGGGAAGAGGGCAGCTGGAGGCGATGGGGGGGCACCCATGGGTGCTCCGGGGAGGGGGGGGGGGGGGAGCGTTCTAAGAGGGTTTGAGGTGGTTTTGGGTGGTTTGGGGGTGTTTTATGGCGTTTTGGGGGTTTTATAAGGGTGTTATAGGGGTGTTTTAAGGGTGGTTTGGGGTGTTTTACGGTGTTTTGGGGTGTTTTATGGTGTTATAAGGGTGTTATAGGGGTGTTTTAGGGGTGTTTTGGGGTGTTTTTTTTAGGGGTGTTTAGGGGTGTTTTATGGTGTTTTGGGGGTATTATAGGGGTGTTTTATGGTGTTTTGGGGGTATTATAGGGGTGTTTTATGGTGTTTTGGGGGTGTTATAAGGGTGCTGCTTTGGGGTGTTTTGTTATGGTGTTTTAGGGCTGCTAGGTGTTTTATGGGTTTTGGGGGTTTAGGGGTGTTTTGGAGTGTTTTATGGTGTTTTGGGGGTGTTATAGGGGTGTTTTAGGGGTGTTTTGGAGTGTCATGGTGTTTTGGGGGTGTTATAAGGGTGTTGTAGGGGTTTTGGGGTGTTTTAGGGGTGTTTTGGGGGTGTTATAGGGGTGTTCTAGGGCTGTTATAGGAGTGTTTTATGGTGTTTTGGAGGTGTTATGTGGTGGTTTGGGGTCTTTTATGGTGTTTTGGGGTGTTTTAGGGGTGGTTTGGGGTGTTTTATGGTGTTTTGGGGGTGTTATAGGGGTGTTTTGGGGGTGTGTTGCGTGTTTTAGAGGTGTTATAGGTGTGTTTTAGGGGTGTTTTGGGGGTGTGTTTGGTGTTTCAGGGTATTTTGGGGTGCTTTGGGGTGTTTTAGGGTGGTCTGGGGGTGGTTTGGGGGTGTTTTGGAGTGTTTTGTTGTTGTTTTGGGGTGGTTTAGAGTGTTTTGAGGTGCTTTAGGGGTGTTTTAGAATGTTCTGGGTGTTTTAGGGGCATTTTGGGGTGGTTTTGGTTGTTTTAGGAGTGGTTTGGGGTGGTTTAGGGGTGTTTTGGGGTGGTTGTGTTTTAGGGGGGGTTTGGGGTGGTTTTAGGGTGTTTTGTGGGTGTTTTGAGGGTGTTTTGGTTTACTTTAGGGTTTTCGGGGGTGTTTTTGGGGTGCTGCCCATGGCCCTCACCTTCTCCAGGGTCTCGATGCGCTGCTTCAGGAGCCGATTCTCCGTGCGCAGGCGCTGCGGGGAGGGGGGGGACACAAAGGGGGGAGATGAGGCCATGGGAGAGGGTTCCATGGATGGGTTCCTTGGCTCTGGAATGGGCTCCATGGATGGGTTCCATGGGATGGGTTCCATGGGATGGGTTCCATGGATGGGCTCCATGGAATGGGTTCCATGGATGGGTTCCATGGCTCTGGAATGGGTTCCATGGATGGGTTCCATGGCTCTGGGATGGGTTCCATGGGATGGGTTCCATGGATGGGTTCCATGGCTCTGGAATGGGTTCCATGGATGGGTTCCATGGGATGGGTTCCATGGATGGGTTCCATGGCTGTGGGATGGGTTACATGGATGGGCTCCATGCCTCTGGGATGGGTTCCAGGGATGGGCTCCATGGGATGGTGTCCATGCCTCTGGGATGGGCTCCATGGGATGGGTTCCATGGCTCTGGAATGGGTTCCATGGATGGGTTCCATGGCTCTGGGATGGGTTCCATGGCCCTGGGATGGGTTCCATGGCCCTGGGATGGGTTCCATGGCCCTGGGATGGGTTCCATGGCTCTGGAATGGGCTCCATTGATGGGTTCCACAGCTCTGGAATGGGCTCCATGGCTGTCCCTCACCTTGATCTCGATCTGCTCCTCCATCTCCTTGTTCTTGATGCTGGCGTATTCCTTCTCCAGCCTGTTTGGGATACAGGGATGGGACCAGACCCCATTGTCCCGTGCCCCACATCTCCCGCAGGACCCCAATTCCATGGCCTCACCTCTTCATCTTCTTGGCATTGTATTTGACCTGGAATGCCCTAAGGATGAGCTTATCCGGACAACTGTCGAACTGGTGCGGGATCACCTTCTGGAAGTACTGCAGAGGCAGGAAAGCCATGGATCATGGACCCATAGCAGGAAACCCGCCCCAAACTCATCCCAAATGGGCCCCAAACCTAATCCCATTGGACAAACCCATACCAAATATGCCCCCAAACCAAATCCCATTGGACAAACCCATCCCAAATGGGCCCCAAGCCAAATTCCATTGGACAGACCCATCCCAAATGGGCCCCCCAACCAAATCCCATTGGACAAACCCATCCCAAATGGGCCCCAAACCAAATACTATTGGACAAACCCATCCCAAATATGCCCCCAAACCAAATCCCATTGGACAAACCCATCCCAAATGGGCCTCCAAACCAAATCCCATTGGACAAACCCATCCCAAATGGGCCCCAAGCCAAATCCCATTGGACAAACCCATCCCAAATGGGCCCCCCAACCAAATCCCATTGGAAAGCCCATCCGAAATGGGCCCACAACCAAATCCCATTGGACAAACCCATCCCAAATGGGCCCCAAGCCAAATCCCATTGGACAAACCCATCCCGAATGGGCCCCAAACCAAATCCCATTGGAAAACCCATCCCAAATGGGCCCTAAGCCAAATCCCATTGGACAAACCCATCCCAAATGGGCCCCCAACCAAATCCCATTGGATGAACCCATCCCAAATGGGCCCCAAACCAAATCGCATTGGAAAACCCATCCCGAATGTGCCTCCAAACCAAATCCCATTGGACAAACCCATCCCAAATGGGCCCCAAACCAAATCCCATTGGACAAAACCATCCCAAATGGGCCCCAAACCAAATCCCATTGGACAAACCCATCCCAAATGGGCCCCAAGCCAAATCCCATTGGACAAACCCGTCCCAAATGGGCCCCAAACCAAATCCCGTTGGAAAACCCATCCCAAATGGGCCCTAAGCCAAATCCCATTGGACAAACCCATCCCAAATGGGCCCCCAACCAAATCCCATTGGACGAACCCATGCCAAATGGGCCCACAACCAAATCCCATTGGACAAACCCATCCCGAATGTGCCCCCAAACCAAATCCCATTGGACGAACCCATCCCAAATGGGCCCCAAGCCAAATCCCATTGGACAAACCCATCCCAAATGGGCCCCAAACCAAATCCCATTGGACAAACCCATCCCAAATGGGCCTCCAAACCATGTCCCATTGGAAAGCCCATCCCAAATGGGCCCCAAACCAAATCCCATTGGACAAACCCATTCCAAATGGGCCCCAAAGCAAATCCCATTGGACAAACCCATCTCAAATGGGCCCCAAGCCAAATCCCATTGGACAAACCCATCCCAAATGGGCCCCAAAGCAAATCCCATTGGACAAACCCATCCCAAATGGGCCCCAAGCCAAATCCCATTGGACAAACCCATCCCAAATGGGCCCTAAGCCAAATCCCATTGGACAAACCCATCCCAAATGGGCCCCAAACCAAATCCCATTGGACAAACCCATCCCAAATGGGCCCTAAGCCAAATCCCATTGGACAAACCCATCCCAAATGGGCCCCAAACCAAATCCCATTGGAAAGCCCATCCCAAATGGGCCCCAACCCAAATCCCATTGGACAAACCCATCCCAAATGGGCCCCAAACCAAATCCCGTTGGACAAACCCATCCCAAATGGGCCCCAACCCAAATCCCATTGGACAAACCCATCCCAAATGGGCCCTAAGCCAAATCCCATTGGAAAACCCATCCCAAATGGGCCCTAAGCCAAATCCCATTGGACAAACCCATCCCAAATGGGCCCCCAAACCAAATCCCATTGGACAAACCCATCCCAAATGGGCCCCAAACCAAATCCCATTGGAAAACACATCCCAAATGGGCCTTAAGCCAAATCCCATTGGACAAACCCATCCCAAATGGGCCCCCAACCAAATCCCATTGGGCGAACCCATCCCAAATGGGCCCCAAACCAAATCCCATTGGACAAACCCATCCCAAATGTGCCCCAAACCAAATCCCATTGGACAAACCCATCCCGAATGGGCCCCAAACCAAATCCCATTGGAAAACCCATCGCATTTGGGATGTGTTGATCCATTTGGGATGAACACATCCCAAAGGACCCAGCACGGACCTGGGACATTCCCTCCATGTCCAACTGGACCAGCTCGGCTTGGTTGAACTGCAGCAGCGCCATTCCCACACGGAAGACGATCTCCAGCCCCTATGGGAAGGCTCCATGGGGATCCCGGAGGAGAGCACAGCCCCGATCCGTGGGGATGGGATTCCCTCAGGAATTACCTCGTCCATGAAGATGTCGAAGACGCGCGTGGCCACGGGCAAAGGGAAGGTGGTGAGGAAGAGGGTGAGGAACCAGGAGGAAGCGTACATGGAAGTGAGGAAGCTCTGGGAGCGGAAGTGGGTGTTCAGCTCCGGCAGCTGCTCCTGGATGGAGGAAAACCGGGAATGGGGGATGGAGGAAAACTGGGAATGGG
This sequence comes from Pezoporus occidentalis, assembly GCF_034315485.1. NCBI lineage: Eukaryota > Metazoa > Chordata > Aves > Psittaciformes > Psittacidae > Pezoporus > Pezoporus occidentalis. Next base: position 127,719 of record NW_026915792.1, on the reverse strand, counting down.
GGTGGAGGAAACTGGGAATGGGGATGGAGGAAAACTGGGAATGGGGGATGGAGGAAACTGGGAATGGGGGATGGAGGAAACTGGGAATGGGGGATGGAGGAAAACTGGGATTGGGGGATGGAGGAAAACTGGGAATGGGGGGTGGAGAAAACTGGGAATGGGGAATGGAGGAAACTGGGAATGGGGGATGGAGGAAACTGGGAATGGGGGATGGAGGAAAACTGGGATTGAGGGATGGAGGAAAACTGGGAATGGGGGGTGGAGAAAACTGGGAATGGGGGATGGAGGAAACTGGGAATGGGGGATGGAGGAAACTGGGAATGGGGGATGGAGGGAAACTGGGAATGGGGGATGGAGGAAAACTGGGATTGAGGGATGGAGGAAAACTGGGAATGGGGGGTGGAGAAAACTGGGAATGGGGGATGGAGGAAACTGGGAATGGGGGATGGAGGGAAACTGGGAATGGGGGATGGAGGAAACTGGGAATGGGGGATGGAGGAAACTGGGAATGGGGGATGGAGCAAACTGGGAATGGGGGTGGAGGAAACTGGGAATGGGGGATGGAGGAAACTGGGAATGGGGGATGAAGAAAACTGGGAATGGGGGATGGAGGAAACTGGGAATGGGGGATGGAGGAAAACTGGGATTGGGGGATGGAGGAAAACTGGGAATGGGGGGTGGAGGAAACTGGGAATGGGGGGTGAAGAAAACTGGGAATGGGGGATGGAGGAAACTGGGAATGGGGGATGGAGGAAAACTGGGATTGGGGGATGGAGGAAAACTGGGAATGGGGGGTGGAAAAAACTGGGAATGGGGGATGGAGAAAACTGGGAATGGGGGATGGAGGAAACTGGGAATGGGGGGTGGAGGAAACTGGGAATGGGGGATGGAGGAAAACTGGGAATGGGGGGTGGAGGAAACTGGGAATGGGGGATGGAGGTAAATCAGGATGGGGGATGAAGGAATACCGGGAATGGGGGACGGAGGAATAGTGGGAATGGGTGATGGAGAAAACTGGGAATGGGGGATGGAGAAATACCGGGAATGGGGGATGGTTCCCAGGGTCAATCCTGGTTCCTGAGGCTTGGACAGCTCCAGGAGGGTTTGTGGATGGGCCTTGGTGATGCCCCATGAGATGAGACCACCATGAGGGCCCCTACTGTGGTCCCCATGGTGCCCATAGGCCCATGGATGATCCATGGAGCATCTCATGGGGCTCTCATGGATACCCCCAAGGTGTCCTTTGGGTCCCACTGATGCCCCCCTTTAGGAGTCATGGATGCTCCTGAGAGCATCCATGGATGGGCCTTGGGGCATCTCATGGATGGTCCCTTTGGGTGTCTCATGGATGGTCCCCATGGTGCCCATAGGCTCATAGATGGTCCGTGAAGCATCTCATGGATGGTCCCTTTGGGTATCTCATGCACGGTCCATGAAGCATCTCATGGATGGTCCCCATGGAGCATCTCATTGATGGTCCCGATGGTCTCATGGATGGTCCCCATGGTGCCCATAGGCTCATAGATGGTCCATGGAGCATCTCATGGATGGTCCCTTTGGGTATCTCATGCACGGTCCATGAAGCATCTCATGGATGGTCCCCATGAAGCATCTCATAGACGGTCCCAATGGTCTCATGGATGGTCCCCATGGTGCCCATAGGCTCATAGATGGTCCATGCAGCATCTCATGGATGGTCCCTTTGGGTATCTCATGCACGGTCCATGGAGCATCTCATAGACGGTCCCAATGGTCTCATGGATGGTCCCCATGGTGCCCATAGGCTCATAGATGGTCCATGAAGCATCTCATGGATGGTCCCCATGGAGCATCTCATAGATGGTCCCAATGGTCTCATGGATGGTCCCCATGGTGCCTATAGGCTCATAGATGGTCCATGGAGCATCTCATGGATGGTCCCTTTGGGTATCTCATGCATGGTCCATGGAGCACCTCATGGATGGCCCCTTTGGGTATCTCATGCATGGTCCATGGAGCACCTCATGGATGGTCCCCAAGGCCTCTCCCCTCTTGGCTGCCCCATGGCGCTGGTGCCCACCTGCAGCAGGGACTCGAACTGGAAGATGCAGAGCCCCAGCTCGGCCATGCTGGGCTTGAAGAGCTCCCGGAGCCGGTATTCCTGCATCAGCCTCACGAACACGCAGAAGGCCTCTTCCTCAGGCATCTGCAGATCCAACGGGACACAAATCCCACCGGATCCGGCGCTGGAGGAGCGGGAAGGGAGCCTTGGAACCCACCACAAACCTGCATGAGCAGCAGTCCCACGATGAAGGCGCTGCCCTGGCAGTAGCCGACCTCGCGGTCCACCAGGGAATAGGCCTGGGAAGAAGGAAAAGCATTGGATGCTCTGGTCCAGAGGGGCATGGGAATGGGGTCACATCCACCTGTGGACACCCTCAGGGCTTGGGGGCTCCATTGATGCCGATGAGGGCATCCCAATGGCATCGAGTTGGGTGGGAACCCCAGGCCTTGGAAGTGCTTGGATAAAGGTTGGATCTGATGAGCTTGAAGCTCTTTCCCAACCCAGTTCATTCCAGAATTCCCTAATTCCTGATCCCCCCTATCAATGGGGGTGTGAGCAGGGCCCTGGCCTCCACATTCCCTGTGGCAGGAAGCCTTAATCCTCGATGGAAAACCCATTTCCATGCTGGAAAAGAGCTTTGGTTGTGGTTGACATCACCTCCTGTTGGGAGGATACCCCCAAAGCCCCAATTGCCTCCTTAATCCAGAGGGAAACACAATGGGAAAACGATTGAGTGTTGGTTCCTTAATCCAGAGGGAAACACAATGGGAAAACGATTGAGTGTTGGTTCCTTAATCCAGAGGGAAACCCAACGGGGAAACTATTGAGTGTTGGTTCCTTAATCCAAAGGGAAACCCAACGGGGAAACTATTGAGTGTTGGTTCCTTAATCCAGAGGGAAACCCAATGGGAAAACTATTGAGTGGTGCTTCCTTAATCCAAAGGAAAACCCAATGGGAAAACAATTGAGTGTTGGTTCCTTAATCCAAAGGGAAACCCAACGGGAAAACTATTGAGTGTTGGTTCCTTAATCCAAAGGGAAACCCAACGGGAAAACTATTGAGTGGTGCTTCCTTGATCCAGAGGGAAACCCAACAGGAAAAGGATTGAGTGGTGCTTCCTTAATCCAAAGGAAAACCCAACGGGAAAATGATTGAGTGTTGGTTCCTTAATCCAAAGGGAAACCCAACGGGGAAACTGTTGAGTGTTGGTTCCTTAATCCAGAGGGAAACCCAACGGAAAAACTATTGAGTGTTGGATCCTTAATCCAATGGGAAACCCAATGGGAAGATGACTGTGTGCTGCTTCCTTAATCCAATGGGAAACCCAATGGGAAAACTATTGAGTGCTGGTTCCTTAATCCAAAGGGAAACCCAATGGGAAAACGATTGAGTGTTGCTTCCTTAATCCAGAGGGAAACCCAACGGGAAAACGATTGAGTGTTGGTTCCTTAATCCAGAGGGAAACCCAATGGGAAAACGATCGTTCCTTAATCCAGCAAAGAGGAAAACGAAGCTTTAGGAACGAGCTCCTTGGGGCCGGAAGCGCCGGCTCCGGATGTGGGTCCCACCAGACCCCATGGCAGAGAAGGAGCACCAAAGGCACGGAGCTGGCCGCTACCTTCATGACATTGAAGAGCACTTCCTGGCCCAGGCTGTCCTGGCCCTTGAAGAACTCGTGCTCCGGGTAGGTGCGGGCGATATCGCGGCGGATGAGCTTCTCGCACGGCGAGGACATCTTGAGCAGCTCCGAGTACTGCTTCTTGACGGGCATCTCGGTGGCGCTGCACAGGAGCTGCCAGACGATGGCTCGGAAGTGATGGGGAATCCCTTTACGGATGAGCTCCTGCGGGAGAGACGGCGTGAGCATCCCCGCGGGACGCGGTGGCGGCGGCACCGGCATCGGCGCTTCCCGACCTTCAGCAGCTTCTCCTTCTTCCTCCGCCACTCGTCCCACTCGTTGACGACGCGGCCCCACAGGATCCACGTGTCCTCTTCCAGGTGGCTGAGGTTGGAGGAGGCCGAGGAGCTGGAGACCAGCGAGGAGCCGCTGTTCCGACGGGAGCCGTTCATGGAGCGCAGGGATTTGGAGTCGGCTTCCAGGAGCCTGCGGGAGGCGGGGATAGGCCCGAAGAGGCTCCAAAGGGCACCAAAGAAGGGCCGCAAAATGAACCCAAAGAAGAGGAGACTCCAGCAAAAATTATCCCAGAAATGGAGGGATTCCCAAAAATAACCCAAAGAAGAGGAGACTCCAGCAAAATTATCCCAGAAATGGAGGAATTTCCACAAAATGACCCAAAGAAAAGGAGGTTCCATCAAAAATTATCCCAGAAATGGAGGAATTCCCAAAAATAACCCAAAGAAGAGGAGATTCCATCAAAACCATCCCAGAAACAGAGGAATTCCCAAAAATAACCCAAAGAAGAGGAGATTCCATCAAAACCATCCCAGAAACAGAGGAATTCCCAAAAATAACCCAAAGAAGAGGAGATTCCAGCAAAATTATCCCCAAAATGGAGGAATTCCCAAAAAACGACCCAAAGAAGAGGAGATTCCATCAAAACCATCCCAGAAATGGAAGTATACCCCAAAATAACCCAAAGGAGAGGAGATTCCATCCAAATTATCCCAGAAATGGAGGAATTCCCACAAAATGACCCAACGAAGAGGAGGCTCCATCAAAACCATTCCAGAAAAAGAGGAATTCTCAAAAATAACCCAAAGAAGAGGAGGTTCCATCAAAAATTATCCCAGAAAAGGAGGAATTCCCAAAAATAACCCAAAGAAGAGGAGATTCCATCAAAACCATCCCAAAAAGAGAGGAATTCCCAAAAATAACCCAAAGAAGAGGAGATTCCATCAAAACCATCCCAGAAACAGAGGAATTCCCCCCAAAAATAACCCAAAGAAGAGGAGATTCCATCAAAATTATCCCAGAAAAGGAGGAATTCCCCAAAAATTAACCCAAAGAAGAGGAGATTCCAGCAAAACTATCCCCAAAACTGCGGCATTCCCACAAAACAGCCTCAAGGAGAAGATTCCCCCAAACCCATCCCAGAAAAGGAGGTATTCCCACAGAAGAGGCGATCCCATCAACCCCATCCCACAAAACATCCCAAAGGAGGACAAAGGGACTCCTCCAAACCTCCTTTTCCCATAGGAGCAGCTGGGATCCCAGCCCCGGAATGGGACCATTCCTTATTGATCCCTTTCCAAACAGCCACCTCCTTCCCAAGATCCCCTTTTCCCATCGGGAAGAGCTGCTTCCATAGAGGAAAACCACCTTGGAGATGCTTCCCATTGGGGATGCTTGAGGAAGCAGCTCCTGGAATTCCATCCCCATCGGGTTTGGGACATCGGGGATGGGAAACGCTTGGGAAAAGAGTGGGAATGGGGAGGGAATTCCATTGGGAACTCACCGGTTCTGCTCCTCCAGCTTTGCCAACAGCTCCAGCTCATCGGGACTGAGGTTTTCCGAGTCGGAAGTGGGAGAACAAGCGGGAGCCGAGTGGATGGAGGAGAGGCCCTCATGGGAAGAGGAATCGGGGCTGACGGCCGGCGACGCCATCGTGGAATTCCAGCTGGGATATTGGGATCTCACCTGGAAAAGCAAGGCCAACGTGAAGGGCATCCCCATCCCCGCTCCAAGTTGTCCTCATCCCGCTGTTTTCATGGATCCGAACCGAGGCGGGAGCATCCCTCGGTGGGCAGCCCGTGGAAAAGCATGGAATGCCCTAAAAAATTCCCTAAAATCCCCTCAAATTTGTTATTTTAAGCCCAGTTTTCCCATCCTGTGTTGGCCCCGATCAAAACAGCCGAAAAGCAGGAATGAAGCCCGAAATTCCCTCGTTTTGGGAAGGAATGGGTGGGATGAGAGGGGGAATCCCTATGGATTCACAACCCATTTTGGGGGGTTCCCATGGAAAAATGCCTCTCCGAGGAGGGAATCTCAGTTTGGGATTGGAGGAATGGGATGGGAAATAGTCGGTTTGGGAATGCTGGATAAAGAGGGATTCCAGAGGCGGCTCCAGAGGGATGAGGTATTCCCACAAAACATTCCCAAACCAGGAGCTATGTCCCCAAAAGGAGGAAGAATTCCCATTGGATGACCATGGAATGGCCAAAACGAGGTGGCCAAAGGGTGATGCTGCTCCCTGCCCAAATCCAGGTGGGAATGGGATAAGGGGAAGCCAAAGGAAGCTGTGGGGTTTGCAATCCCATGGGATTTGCAGCATGGAGATAGGGAGCTGGCGGCCACCATTCCTTGAGGATTCCCAAGAGCTCATCCCAAGGGGATGGGGAAGAGGATTTGGAGGGATCATTGAAGGTGCAGAGGGGTCAAATGGTGGGAATGGGGCTGGGAATGCCACTGTTGGGTAGGGAAATAGGCCAAGTGGAGAGCAGGGATTGGTGTTCCCAAAGGGAATTCCTGGAAGCGGGAATTCCCCCCCCCCCCCCCATCACTCCCAAACCAGTAAATCCCCCCCGCAGTTTTGCCAGAAAACCCCATTTTTAACATGGAAAAGGAGCCGGAAGAGGGAAAACCCCACGGATGAAACCACCAGCATTCCAGAGGGTGGGAAAAGCAGGAAAAGGGCTTGGAAATGAGGTTAAACATCAGGAATTCTGCTCTGACGGGGCCAAATGGGGGGGGGATTTGATGCCCAAATCCCACCCCTTCCATCCCCAAATGTGGATTTCCAGGTGGAAACATCCCAAAATGATGCACAGAACGGGATGTTTGCCCAAAATGGGCTGAAATGAGCCCAAAATTCTGGTGTTTTTGGGGATTTTCCATGCAAATCGGGGGGGGGGTGGGTGCCTGCATCCATGCTGCAGGTATCAAAGGCTCCCAAAGCAGCAGGAAAAGGGGAAAAACATCCCAAAAGGAGCAGGGATTTTGGGGGGGGGGGGGACCGGGATTCGCTGCCGAATCCCAACAGAGCTAAAATCCCGGGATTTCAACCCAAAAGGAGGCAGCAGGAAGCACACAAAGGCAACGCTCCGGGGCTGTGCCTGGATGGAGCCATCATGGGGGGGGCGAGGGGGGGGTGTAGTACCCAACCTTTGCCCCATAGATGTGGGGAAGGGGGTGCTTGGCTCTGCTTGGGGGGGGGGGGAGCACCCCCCCTTTTTGGTGCTTTTTAACCAAAACCTTATGATTTAAAGTGAAAAAGCAACCAAGAAGGGGGGGGGGACACCCCCCGATGTTCCCCTTTATGGGCCCCCCCCATAGAGCCCCACAATGGAAGCACACCCCTTAGCCCTAAAAGGGGGGGTCCCCCATTTAATCTATAGCCATGGGCGGGGGGGGGAGACCCCCCCAAGCTGCCCCATAGATGGGGGGGGGGTTATCCCAATGCCCCCCCCATAGGAGGTACCCCCAATATCCCCCCGCCTATAGATGGGGGGGTATTTACCCTATAGCCCCCCCCCTATTCATAGCAGGGATGTGGGGGGGGCTTTACCCCCATGCCCCCTCTCCCTATAGCCATGGGGGGGGGGGGTCACCCCACATCGCCCCCCCCCCCATAGGGTACAATGGAAGGAGCCCCCCCCCCCCCGCAGCCCCTCCTACCTGTGATGCGTTGCCATGGCAACCGCCCGCTGCATCCGAGGGCGGGGGGGGGGGGGGGGGGGGGAGCCGAACGGGAGCCGAACGGGAGCCGAACGGGAGCCGTGGGGGGGGGCACCGCCGCCACCGCCCTCATTGGGTGGTGATTGACGGGCGAGCCCCGCCCCTCAGCCAATCAGCGCGCGGATTTAGCCCTTCAGCCCGCCCGCTCCGCCAATCGCTGCTGTCCGAGCCCGGAGCCGGCTACTAAAGGACGCTGAGCCAATGAGATGCAAGGAAGGGTGGGAGCAGCGAATGGGAGGCGAGGGTGGTGGGGATGGATGGGGAGGACAGCCAATGGGATGTGAGAGCTGGGGTCTGGGCGGCACGGAAGGCAACAAGCCCCGCCTCCTCTGCTGGGTGTGATTGATAGGTGAAGCAGCCAATCGCTGACGGAGAAGAGGGTGAGGAAGCCAATAGGAGGGGCGTTCATCGCTGCATCTGGTCCCGCCTTCCTGGGCCGGATTTGCCGCTCTGATTGGCTATCGTGGGATGATTGGCGGGTTCATCCACCAATGGGATGTTGAGTAGCTGTAAGGGTACCCACGCAGGGTGGGTACCAAGGTGGGGGGTTACCTGGGATGGGGTCCCTGACCCATAGGGATATCCATAGGGATAAGGTGCCCTGGTGCCCCATAGGGTGGGATATGGGGCCATGGTGCCCTATAGGGTGGGATATTGGGGTGATGAGGGGCATGTCCCTCATTCCCATAGGGATCCGGGTGTGGGGGTCCCCAGTTCCCTAGGGATGGGCTTTACAGGGACCCCAGCCCCATAGAAATGGGTCCCTTGTTCCTGATGGGTTGAGGTCTTGGGGGGAATGGGGGTCCCTGGGGGGGGGGGAGGTGTGTGTGCAGGGACACTGGAGCCCCCATTCCACAGGGATAAGGGTGTTGGGAAGCATTGTGGATCCCCCCAATGGGCTATGGGGATATGAGATCCCTATGGATGGGCATGAGGGGCATTGGGGGTGCATTTTACAGCCCTTTCTTCACTTTAATTCCGATTTCCCATTGTTTCAGCTTAAAAAGCACCATTTCCACACCCCTCCCCCCCCCCCCCCCCCCCCATCACCAGGGCAACCAGAACCCAAAATCACAGGGTTTTAACCCAAAAGGGCACCAGAAACCACGAGCTGCGCCTTGACTTCCCCTAAATCTGGGATGCGAAAGGGGAAATGGGAGCGAAGGGGGGAAGCTGAATGGGAACGTCCGGATGTGCCGGCTGGGAATGGGCCAAAATGGGGCGATTTTGGAGCTGTTGTTGGGGTTGGAATTTGGGGTTTTCCATAGGGATCCAACGTGTGGCACAAACCCATTCCCAAGCAAGGAATGACGGCAACACCGGGTTGCGATGGCACCGAGTGTTGGAGGGATGGGAATGGATCCGGAGGGACCTGGAGAGGTGGGAACCTCAATGGGGATCAATAGGGACCAAGGGCATGGTCCTTGTGCATGGGTTGGGATGATCCCAAGGGAGACACAGATTGGGATGATCCTAAGGGAGACACGGACTGGAGGGACCTTCCCCATGGCCTGGAGCCATAGGACAAGAGGTGATGGGAAGTTCAGCCTGGAGATGATGGGATGGGATGAACAGAGAAGGATTGGATGAAGCATCCCAGGCTGGATGGGGCTTGGAGCGGCCTCTTCCGATGGGAAGTGTCCGTTCCAGGCTGGAGCTGGAGGATCCCAAGCTCCTTCCCAACCCAACCCGTTCCATGATTCATGGATCAGAGCCTACAGCACTGGAGGCTTTCCACAATGGGAGCTTTCTCCTGGTCCGAAGGCAAAAACGATCCCAAAACCACCAAAAACTTCCCCAAAACCCCCCTAAATTTTGGAGAACATCATTTTGGGGATGAAACCTCCAAAAAGGGCCCTTCTCCACCTTGGTTTTTGGAGCAAAAAAAGTGCGATTTTGGATCAACGGTGAAGAGGGAAGGGGTGGTGCCATCAGGAGCCCCAAAGGTCCTGAGTGAGCAGATTTGGTCCCGTTCCTGTGCTCGGAAAGGTCAGGATTGTGCAAGCCGCTTCCTTCCCTTCCTTGGGATGCGCTGGCTCCTCCTCCCCGCCCCATAGAAAGGGGCCAGGATCCAACGGGAACGGCTCCGAGATGCAGCCGGGAGACGCCTTGGAGGAGCTGGAGCTGGGGGAGCAGGAGCAGGAAGCCCCTAAAGGAGGTACCGGGAAGAGGGAATGGGTTTGGGCTTCCTGAGATGGGGAAGTGGAGGCTTTGGGCTCCTTAAGGAGGAGGTGATGGAGGGGGATGGACACCATTGGGTCCTGGGATAGGGAGAGGGGGATGGAGCCCCTCAAGGGGTGGTTTGGGGGTGATTTCTCTCTTCGAGCTCTTCCTTAGGAGAGCATCCATTGGGGAACGCTCTTTGGGATCGCCTCATCCCGGGAATATCCATCCCTCCAGCCTTGCTTCCTGATCGAGCCATTGCTTTGCTCTCCGTGCTCCTGGCCCTCTCCTTTGTGCTCCTCATGGCTCTGAGCATCGTGAACTTCCGGAGAGGTGAGGCCAAGCCCCGTTTTGGGTCAAAACGCCACGAAATAGAGCAAAACGTGGCCATGGAGCTCTCCAAGTGGGATTCTCTCTCCTTTAGTATCCATGGCATGGGAAGCATTGGAAGAGGCTCGGATGCGGGATGAGAGCAGCCACACAGCGGCATGGCTCAACCTCTCGCAGGTCCAGCACGCTCTCGGTATGAGTTCGCCTCCCAAAGGATCCGCACCCTCGGTATCCACATGGATGCAGCGCTTCCCAGTGGGAATGAAACCCTCCGGAGCTGCTTCCCATCAGGTCCTGTTGCGAGGATCCTTCTCTTGTGTCCATTGCAGACAAGCAGCTCTCCAAGGAGGCCAAGGCCGTTCGCATCCAACTCCTCAATGGTATTCCAAGGGAAAGGCAATGAGGCAGGGGGTGGGATTCCTTTGGGATCCCAGATACTGGGAGCAAGGAGCATCCAAACAAGATCAAAGGGGGTTTTCCCTCTTCCCAGTGTCTCAGGAGGTGGAGAAGATGCAGGGGAGGATGGCGCAGTGTGAAGCGGGATGCGGGAAGGAGCTCTTGGGTCGCCTCCAAGACCTGGGTGAGAGCTTGGTTTTGATGGAAAACCCTTAAATTTAGCCTTTCCCCTCCCCCATTTTCCAACCCTCTGGAATGCGGGGTGGGGAAGATGCTGGGAATGCAGGAAGCCGACCTGTGTGAGTTTGGGATCATGGGATATTGAAGGGAAAGAAGCCTGGAGAAATGAAGTGAAAACACGGAACCAAAGGGGTTTTTTAGTGCCGGAATTGAAGAACTGGTGGGAATGGGGATGGGAAAAGGGAATGAAAATGGAGGTTTTGGGTGTTTCCAGCTCCCAAGATCCCTTTAATCCCTTTAACCCATTCCAGAGGCAAGGAATGCGCTGGAGCCGGTGCTGCAGCAGCTGGAGGAGGTGAAGCGGGAGCTCTCCGTGGTGCTGGAGGAGTCGCGCGGCCTATCGAGTGAGGCCCTAACCGCCCCCCCCCGTTATTCCCTATGGATTTTCCTATCGCTTCCATGCTTCCACCCCGCTTCCTGCAGGAATCCTGTGCCCCACGTGTCCCCCCGGGTGGCTGCAGTTCGCCAGGACCTGCTACTTCTTCTCCAGCACCACCAAATCCTGGTTGGAAGCCAAGGAATTCTGTGGGGACCTCAATGGGCACTTGGCCACCGTCAGCTCCGAGCAGGAGAATGTGAGTGGAGAGGGCAGGAATCCCTTGGGAAGGGCAGGAATCCCTTGGGAAGGGCAGGAATCCATTGCAAAGGTTCGAAATCCTTTGGAAAGGGTAGAAATCCCTTGGAAAGGGCAAAAATCCCTTGGAAAGGGTGGAAATCCCTTGGAAAGGGCAGGAATCCATGGTGAAGGGCAGAAATCCCTTGGGAAGGGCAGGAATCCCTTGGAATGGGCAGGAATTCATTGGAATGGGCAGGAATCCACTGGGAAGGGCAGAAATCCCTTGGAATGGGCAGGAATCCCTTGGGAAGGGCAGGAATCCCTTGGAATGGGCAGGAATCCATTGGAATGGGCAGGAATCCACTGGGAAGGGCAGAAATCCCTTGGAATGGGCAGGAATCCATTGGGAAGGGCAGCAATCCCTTGGAATGGGCAGGAATCCCTTGGAATGGTCAGGAATCCCTTGGGAAGGGCAGGAATCCATTGGAATGGGCAGGAATCCATTGGAATGGGCAGGAATCCACTGGGAAGGGCAGAAATCCCTTGGAATGGGCAGGAATCCATTGGGAAGGGCAGGAATCCCTTGGAATGAGCAGGAATCCCTTGGAATGGTCAGGAATCCATTGGAATGGGCAGGAATCCCTTGGAATGGGCAGGAAGCCACTGGGAAGGGCAGAAATCCCTTGGAAAGGGCAGGAATCCCTTGGAATGGGCAGAAATCCCTTGGAATGGGCAGGAATCCCTTGGAAATCCCTTTTTCCACCCCGTTGGCAGAAATTCCTGGCAAATCACGTCATGGAGAACCGGATCTTCTGGCTGGGGCTGACAGATTCCTCCAGGGAAGGCCATTGGCAATGGGAGGATGGGAGCTCCCTCTCCGTCTCGTACGGTTTGAGACCCATCTTGGGGGAAATCCCCCCCAAAAAGCAGCTTTTTCCCCCTTTTTAGACCCAAATCCAGGCTCTTCCTCCTCCACCCATTCCGTTTTCGGACTTCCAGAGCACAGGAATGAGCTTTGGGCAGTGGAAGAGGCCAAAAGGGGGCATAGAAGGGGCTGTTTGGTTCCCTCAGCCAAGGGGTTATTCCGCATGGGTCTCCTCATTCTTGGGATGCTGGGAGCAACCCCAGCCTTTTCCCACCTTAAACAGCAGGAAAATGGGAAAAGAATGGGAATTGCATCCCCAAAAGTACCAAAATGGTGTTTAATGGAATGGGGGAAGGTTCTTTTTGGGGGGGTGTTATCCTTGTGCTTCCATCCCAAATCCCAACCCCAAAATGCTCCCAAATGGCGAGTTTTCCACCCAAACTAATGTGTCCCCCCCTGCTTTCCCATCCCATTCCCAGCTTCTGGAATAGCGGCGAGCCCAACAACGTGGGGGAGCACGGGGAGGATTGTGCCACCATCTTCTCCAATGGGCGCTGGAATGATGTGTCCTGCTCCAACAAGGAAGCTTGGATCTGCGAGCGCTCTTGTTGATGCCCCCCCTTCCAAAAGGATCCAAATGGGGGGGGGGAACCAGGAAAAACATGGATCTGGGGTCAAACGTGTCCAAAAATGGGTTCCCGCTTCCCAGAAGTCCCTTGCTTTGGGGGAATTTGGGGGAAAATGAGGGATTTGGTGGGGAATCAGGGGAAGGAAAAGGAATAAAGAGTTTTGATGGTTTGGAGGCAAACTTGGGTCCGTGGAGGGGGGAAGGGTGGAATTCCCACTTTAATTCCCAAGGTTTAAGGGAAACCCCATTCCCAAAAGGGGGAGAGACATGGATGGGGCAGGAGTGTGTTTTGGGTGCGGATGCAAATCCCACCCTGTTGGTCCCAAATCCCGCTCTTTTGTCCCCAGATCCCACCCTTTTGGCCTGAAATCTCACCCTGCTGGCCCCAAATCCCACCCTTTTATCCCCAAATCTCACAGTCCCTCCAAATCCCACCCTATTGGTCCCAAATCCCACCCTGTTGCCACCAAATTCCACTCCATCCCTAAATCCCACTTCTTATCCCCAAATCCCAAACTATTGTCCCAAATCCCACTCTTTTATCCCCAGATCCCCTTCTTTAATCCAAATCCCAAGTTTTTCTCCCAAATCCCACTCTTTGGCCCCCAAATCCCACTCTTTTATCCCCAAATCCCCTTCTTTAATCCAAATCCCAATTTTTGCCCCCAAATCCCAATTTTTGCCCCCAAATCCCCTTTTTTAACCCAAATCCCCTTTTTGCCCCAAATCCCAATTTTTGCCCCCAAATCCCATTTTTTGCCCCCAAATCCCACTCTTTGGTTCCCAAATCCCACTCTTTTGCCCCCAAATCCCCTTCTTTAATCCAAATCCCAATTTTTGCCCCCAAATCCCACTCTTTTGCCCCCAAATCCCCTTCTTTAATCCAAATCCCAATTTTTGCCCCCAAATCCCATTTTTTGCCCCCAAATCCCACTCTTTTGCCCCCAAATGCCCTTCTTTAATCCAAATCCCAATTTTTGCCCCAAAATCCCACTCTTTGGCCCCCAAATCCCACTCTTTTATCCAAATCCCACTCTTTGACCCCAATTCCCCTTCTTCCATCCCCAATTCCCACCCCTTTGTCCCATTCCCATCTCTACCTCGCGGGACCCTGCTCCCCCCCCTCCCCCCCATTCACGTGGCCCCAGGGCTCAGAAGGGAACCGAAACCGGGGCCCAACGGCTGCGGGGGAAGGGGGGGGGGGGGGGGGGGGGGGGGAGGGGGGGGGCGGGGATGGGGGGGGCGGTGCTTGTTGGGGGGGGGGGTTGGGAGCGGCGCCTCCCGCACCCATGGCTCAGCACGAGACCTACGGGAACTGGCTCGGGCCCCCCCCAGCGCCCCCCAAGCGCCTGGTGCGGGCAGCAGGTACAGAGGGGGGAGCCCCCCTTTCCATGCCCCTGCCAGGTCCTTTCCGTGCCTTTTTCGTGTCCTTTCCATGTATTTTACATGTCTTTTCCGTGTCATCTCCATGTCTTTTCCGTGTCTTTTCCATGTCTTTTCCATGTTGTTTCCACGTCTTTTCCATGTCATTTCCATGTCCTTTCCATGTCATTTCATTGAGCTTTCCATGTTGTTTCCATGTCTTTTCCATGTCTTTTCCATGTCCTTTCCATGTCATTTCATCGAGCTTTCCGTGTCGTTTCCGTGTTGCTTCCATGTCCTTTCCATGTCTTTTACGTGTCCTAACCGTACCCTTCCAATGTCTTTTCCGTGTTCATTGCATGTCCCTCCCATGTCATTTCCGTGTCATTTCCATGCCCTTTCCATGTATTTTATGTGTCTTTTCTGTGTCCTTTCCGTGTCATTTCTGTGAACTTTCTGTGTCGTTTCCATATTGTTCCCATGTCTTTTCCATGTCTTTTCCGTGTCACTTCCATGTCTTCTACAAGTCCTTTCCATGTCTTTTCCGTGTCTTTTCTGTGTCATTGCCGTGTCCTTTCAGTGTTGTTTCCGTGTTCTTTCCATGTCATTTCCATGTATTTTATATGCTTTTTCTGTGTAATTTCTGTGTCATTTCCATGTCATTTCCATGCCATTTCCATGTCATTTCCATGTTCTTAGCGTGTTTTCGGGCCGTGCAGCTGTCTGGGGGTACCCAAAGATGCTGCTGATGAGCATGGAGCCGGGTGAAACACATGTGGGGTGCTCAGGAGCCCTTTGGGTGCTGCTTTGCCCTCAAGGACCCCAAACCCTCCATGTTTACCCCCCATTTGAGGTGCAGGAGCCCTTTGGGTGCTGCTTTGTCCTCAAGGACCCCAAATCCTCCATGTTTAGCCCCAGTTTGAGGTGCAAAGCCCACATTCAGGCTCCAGCCCCAGGCTTGGCAGAAGGTCTAGGGCTGGATATGAGGATGCTCCCATCTCCTCAAGGCCTTTTCCCTCTGCTTTGGGCAGGAATTTACTGCGGTGCCGGGAAGATGATGCCCGCGGGGGACTTCAGGCCGGGTGAGCTCTGATGTTATCCCCTTTGGGGGGGGTGTGTGTGGGGTGTTCAGTGGAAAGCAGAAGTCCCTCAGGTGCCTCCCCAAGGCCAAACCCAGCTTCGCTTTTGGCTTGGTTGGTCAAACGTGTCTCCTGTGCGCAGGGGTTTGGGTCCTTCTCTCACATGGGAACAAATAGGCCCCAAACAGCCCCCAAACGCCCTGGATGGCCAAGTAGGGGTGGTCCTCAGGGGTTGGTGTTGGGTCCATCGCTGGGTCCATTGTTGGGCCCATTGTTGAGTTCATCGTTGTCCATCATTGGGGTCATCATTGCCCATCGATGGGTTCATCACTGTCCATCGTTGGGTCCATCATTGTCCATCATTGTGTTCATCAGTGTCCATCATTGGGTTCATCATTGTCCATCATTGGGTCCATCATTGTCTATCATTGGGTCCATCGTTGTCCATCATTGGGTCCATCGTTGTCCATCATTGGGTCCATCATTGTCCATCATTGTGTTCATCAGTGTCCATCGTTGGGTCCATCATTGTCCATCGTTGGGTTCATCATTGTCCATCATTGGGTCCATCGTTGTCCATCATTGGGTCCATTGTTGTCCATCATTGGGTTCATCGTTGTCCATCATTGGGTTCATCATTGTCCATCGTTGGGTCAATCACTGGGTCCATCGTTGGGGTCATCTCTGGGTTCATAATTGTTCATCGTTGGGTCCACCATTGTCCATCATCGGGTTCATCATTGTCCATCATTGTGTCCATTTTTGTCCATCATTGGGTCCATCATTGTTCATCGTGTCGATCATTGGGTCCATCACTCGGTCCATCATTGGGTCCATGGTTGGGTCCATCATTGACCATCGTTGGGTCCATCTTTGGGTCCCATTGTCCATCATTGTCCATCGTTGGGTCCATTGTTGGGTCAATCATTGGGTCCATCATTGTTCATTGTTGGGTTCATAGCTAGATTCATCGTTGGGTCCATCACTGGGTCCATCATTGTTCATTGTTGGGTTCATAGCTGGATTCATCGTTGGGTCCATCACTGGGTCCATCACTGGGTCCATCATTGTTCATTGTTGGGTTCATAGCTGGATTCATCGTTGGGTCCATCACTGAGTCCATCGTTGGCTCCATCACTGGGTCCATCATTGGGTCCATCCATCACTGAGTCCATCACTGGGTCCATCCATCACTGGGTCCATCACTGGGTCCATCACTGGGTCCATCGTTGGGTCCATCATTGTCCATCATTGGGTCCATCTTTGGGTCCCTGTTTGGGTCCATAATTGGGTCCATCATTGTCCATCGTTGTTTGGGACATGATCAATGGGATCCAGCACCCTCAACACGATTGAGGTGGCACCAAGCTGGGGGGGAGGGATGGGATCCAGAGGGACCTGGAGAGGTAGGAACCTCATGGAGATCAATAGGGCCAAGGGTAAGACCCCTCCGTAGTCCTGTATCCAGCTCTGGGGAACCAACATAAGAGGGATGTTGGACCTGTTGGAGCAGCTCCAGAGGAGAGGGATGGAGGGATGGAAGGATGGGATGAGGAATAACAGAATCCAATTGGAAGAGGGAAGAGTTGATGGGATACTGGGAGAAGTTCTTCTCTGTGAGGGTAGTGGGACACTGGGATGAGTTGAATGGAGAAGGTTTGGATGAAGCATCCCTGTTCAAAGCCAGGTTGGAGCAACTTGCCCTATTGGAAGCTGTCCCTGCCCATGGAACTGGATGGGCTTTAAGATCCTTCCCATCCCAATTCCATGATTCTGGAGCTCTATATATCCATCTATACACTGGGAAAAGGGCATGAAGATCCCGCTGGAGGTGCTGCAGATCAACCTGATGGGAAAGGGGAATTGCTTCCCACAGAATCCAACTGTTTCTTCATGCACAGAATTCCCCCCCCCCCCCCCCCAAATCCCGACTTTTCCCCATATTCCCTCACTCAGGATCCCCGGACAGCTTCGAGGACGACTACGATGACGTATCCCTGTCGGAACTGGATCGTGGCCACAAGCCACCGGTGGCCAATGAAGATCTGCAGAGCCAGAGGAGCAAAGGAGGTACCAGTAGCACCCACTTCCAGCACCTCCACGGGGCAGGATTTAGCCCATCCCCATCACTGCTGGCTCTTTCCTTCCTCCCATCAGGGGTCTACATCCTTGCAGGCAAACCAGCGTCTCCACATCCTTCCCAAAAGGGTGAGCTGCTCTTATCCAATGCCATTATCCCATTTCGGAGGCATAGGCCTGATCCAGACCTGGAAAACTGGGATTCCAACCCGATTCCTTCCAGGAGAAGAGCCCAAGGGTGGAAAGGCACAGAGCAGCAGGGACACATCCATAGCCATCCTCTATGTTCTGGTGGTGCTGAGCTTTGTCGCTTGGGGGCTGCTCTTTGCCTTGGCTGTGGTGAAGCGTGAGTATCCCGGGATGGTCCCACCAGGATGGGATCTGGTTCAAACATCCCATTTTTTCCCTGTTTTCCATATGGAAACAGTGCTGGAAGCTCATCCCTCATCTTGATTTGGGTTGAGTTCCACCTTGGCATGTGAATTTAAGGGTCCCTCCATCCTCCTTCTGCCTGCACCAAGAGCGTGCTACAGGGGGTAAATCCCATGGTAAATCCACTCTGGAATTCCCAGGAAAGCTGTAAGTTGAGGGAAAAGAGGCACCACTCCTTCCTTGGGGTGATCCAGGAGGGGTTTTCCTTTCATTCTCATTCCAGAGATGGAAATCACGGCCGAGCTGAAGCTCTTGAAGGCAAACTACTCAGAGAATGAAGCCAATGGTGGGTCCTCAGGAGATGCTTTGGTGTTTGGATCATGGGATCTTGGAATGATTTGGTTTGGAATAGACCTTAAAGATCATCTCATTCCAATGCCATGGGCCGGGACACCTTCCATTAGACCAGGCTGCTCCGAGCCTGTTTTCCCTTGGGATTGCCCCAACCAATGGGCAGGATCTTGTTGAGCTCCATGAGGGTCCAACCTCTCCAGCCCATCCTTGATCCCTCTGAATCCCATCCCTATCCCACCACGCACCTCGGTGTTGCCTTTCCAAGCAGCCCCTGGGTCTGCTCCGTCTCTTAGTGAAGCAGCATTGAGTTGATTCCCACAGGGAATGACATTGGAGTAATGGAGTAGGTCAGACACCAACTGAGCTCATGCCCCCATCCTGAAGGAATTAGACCCAATGGGTGTGAATAGGAGCAAATTATCCCTTGGGATTTATCCTCATTAGGGTCTGTTCTCTCTGTTAAAGGCTATGGGAAGGGAAGGACACAAATCCTATGGAAAATTCCTCAAAAATCAAATCCAATCCTTGAACATCATGAATTCAGTGATATTATGGGGGATATTGCAGCCAAGCATCACCCAAAGAGTCAAAACCCACCATGGAAGAGCTTTCCCATCCCTGCCCGTGTTTTCCACCTGTGGGAAAAGCCTAAATCCTTTGGGAAAAAGCTTGGGATTCCAGTAAACCAAAGGGGGGATGAAGGAGGAAGCTGGGGGGGGGGGGGGATGAGGCTGGTGCTGGTCCCTCACCCAAAGGCACATCCCAGTGTGGCAGGAGCTGTCGGAGATGCAACGGGAGCAGACACGGATGCGGAGCAGGATGCACAACTACTACGAGGAGCTGCAGGACATCGCGGGTAACTTGGCGTTCCTATCCCAACGGTGTCTCCAATGGAGATCCACCCAAGATCCAAGAGGAACCTCTTGGGAATGGAGAAGTTGGGTGGTTTAGACCCATTTTGAGGCATGACCTCAATGGGGATGCTGTTGATGAGCACAAAGCCTGATTTTGGGGTGGGTTTGGGGGTTTTCTTCTTTTTCCCAGCGTTGATCTGCAGATCCGTGCAGGACAACCGGAAGTGCTGGGCCGGTTGGAGGATCTTCGAGCAGAGCTGCTATTCCTTCTCAACGAAGCCCATGAGCTGGTGGGACGCGAACAAGACATGCGCTGAGCAAGGGGCTCATTTGGTCTTCATCAACTCGGAGATGGAGCAGGTCGGTGGGAAATGACCCCTTCCGGGGCTTAAATCCCCCTTTCCTTGGAGAGCTCCCAACACGGGAACTCCAAACCCTGTTTTGGGCTCAAATTCAGCAAGATTGGCCATCAAGCTTGGAGTTACTTGATGTAACCTGATGTTCCTTCATGTTCCTTCATCTAACTTGATGTTATTTGATGTATCCTCATGTTCTTTCACGTTCCTTCATGTAACTTGGTGTATCTTCACGTTCCTTGATGTTCCTTGATGTTCCTTGATGTTCCTTGATCTATCTTCATGTAACTTGATGTTACGTGGTGTCACTTGATGTAACTTGCTCTTACTTGATATAGCGTCATGCTCCTTCATGTTCCTTGATGTAACTTGATGTTCCTTCATATTACTTGATGTATTTTCATGTTCCTTCATCTAACTTGATGTTATTTGAGGTATCCTCATGTTCTTTCATGTTCCTTAATATATCTTCACGTTCCTTGATGTTCCTTGATGTATCTTCATGTTCCTTCATGTAACCTGATGTTACGTGGTGTCACTTGATGTAAGTTGCTCTTAGTTGATATATCTTCACGTTCCTTGATGTTCCTTGATGTAATTTGATGTTCCTTCATGTTACTTGATGTATTTTCATGTTCCTTCATCTAACTTGATGTTATTTGAGGTATCCTCATGTTCTTTCATGTTCCTTCATGTATCTTCACGTTCCTTGATGTTCCTTGATGTATCTTCATGTTCCTTCATGTAACTTGATGTTACGTGGTGTCACTTGATGTAACTTGCCCTTACTTGATGTATCGTCATGTCCCTTCATGTTCCTTGATGTTACTTGATGTTCCTTCATGTTACTTCATGTATTGTCATGTCCCTTCCTGTTCCTTGATGTTACTTGATGTTCCTTCATGTTCCTTGATGTAATTGGTGCAACTTGATGTAACTTGATGTTACCTGATGCTAGTTGATGTTCCTTGATGTTACTTGAGGTGGGGAGAAGCCCCAGTGGCCAAGTTGAACCCAGCCACTTCCAAATTCCTGCTTTTAGGGGAAAAAATGCTAAAAACGGAGCAAAAAGCTCAACGGTTCCTTCCCAAATCCACCTAAATACTCATTATTTACCCCAAATCCTGGTGCTGGCCTCATCTTGGTGACCCAACGCCTCGAGATGCCCCGTAATCCATTGGAATTCTAGGGGATTTGGGGCTATTTGAACCAATTCTGCTCTTCTAGAACTTCCTGAAGGACAACATCAACACCAGCACCACGTACTGGTTGGGAGTGACGGATCAGCAGGAGGAAGGCACCTGGCTCTGGACCAATGGCGAACGTCCAAGTATCAGGTAAGAATTCCCTCTGGGAATTGGGAAAAGGGGAAACTGAGCCACAAAAACTTGGGGGTTTTGGTGGTTTTATGGAAGTCAAAGACTTTCCACTGGGAAAACGGTGTTTTGGGAGCATCTTCTTGCTGGTGTTTAACAAAAAAATGGGCTTTTTGGTGGTGTTTTCCCTCCTTTTGAGGGCAATTCCCTCTTCCAGAGGGAATTCCACTGCCGTGGGGCTGCTTTTCCTTCCCTTGGGATCTTCCTTTCCCCTTTTCCTTGCTCCAGCTACTGGAACACATGGAAGGAGAGCAAAGACAAAGACCAGAAGGACTGCGGCACCATCGGGCCCGATGGCATCTGGAATGCCGAGAGGTGCTCCCATTCCAGCCGCTGGATTTGTGAGAAGTCCTGGAATTGCTGACTTTCCCCCCATTCCCAGCCCATTTTCCAGGACAAAAGGTACATTCCGCACTGGAGCTGGATGGATTTTGTGCCTCGGGAGGCTCCACATTCCCACTTTTTGCCTGCTCCTGACGTTCGATCCCTAAAGGAAACCCAGCACAACCCCATTGACCCTCAAGCTCCCAACCTGACCATAATCCATAGGGAAAAAATGGGATTTTCAGCTAAAATGACTCTCAGATGGTTAAATCCCATTCCCCAGCCCCAGATCCATCCTGTTCCCGGTGGGGCTGCTTCCTCATTCCCAGAAAACAGCATTTCAGTAAAATCCTAGGTTTTTTCCCACTTTCCACGTACCTTTTCCCTTATTTATCCTTTCCTCTCTGTTTCCAGCTCCCCCCCTCCCCCGTTCCCAATTTTCCTCTATTATCCAGCACAAGATCCCCAAATAAACCTTTTTTTTTTTTTAATCCAAGGAATCCAGTGCATGCCATTCCATGTTTTTTGTGTACCCCAGGACCTATGGAATTGCAGGATTGCAGGAATCCTGTTCAAACCCTGCCGGGATGTTAGTGCTTGTTTTCAGCTAAAAAATCCTTGTTTTGAGGCAATTCCATCAGGATGGGTTCATTCCTGGCAATGGAATTCCCTGCCCAGGTTGAACATTAACCCTGAAAACGAGGGAATTTGAGCAATTCCCTGCAAAATGGATCCAAACAAAGCCCCATGGCTGAAAACGGAACCAGTTTTAGGCCACTTTGGGCTGGTTTGAACTGGACGAGGCCCTAAAAATGGTCATTTAACCAAAATATGCATTTTTAGCATGGAAATGGGGCTGCTCCCTGCTCAGCACTGGGGCGGGACTGGAAGGCACTGGGAAGTGGGATGGGTCTGCCAGAAAGAGGCAGGAAATGGGTGGAATGTGCTGGAAAACCATTGGATATGGGTCCTTTTGGGGTGCAACTGCTCGTAGGGTATGCAGAACCCCTTTTGGGGGACTCAGACCCCCTTTTGGGGGCTAAACTCAACCCTTCATTTTTGGGTCTTAACCCTCCATTTTGGGTCTCAAACTCCCCTTTTTGGGTCTCAATCTCCATTTGGGGGGCTAAAAGCCCCTCTTCCGAGTCTCAAAACCCCATTTTTGGGTCTCAACCCCCCCTTTTGGTTCTCAATTCCAATTTTTGGGTCTCAAACTCCCCTTTTTGGGTCTAAAACCCCCATTTTGGGGTCTGAACACCAAATTTGGGGTGTCAAACCACAATCTGGGTCTACCCCCCCCCTCCCATTTTTGGGTCTCAACCTCCCCTTCTTGGGTTTTCAACCTCATTTTTGGGTCTCAACCCCTTTCCTGGGTCTAAAATACCCCTTTTAGGAGTTCAAGATGCCCATTTTGGGTCTCAAATCCCCTTTTTGGGGTCTCAAAACCCCTTTTGGGTCTCAACCCCCCTTTTTTGGGTCTCAAGCTGCCCTTTTTTTGGTCTCAACCCCTTATTTTGGGTCACAAAGCCCCCATTTTTGGGTCTCAACCCCCCCTTTTTGGGTCTCAAGACCCCAATCCCCCCCGTTGTGTGCTGAGACCGGCGCAGTTCATTGCATGGAGCTGCAGGGATGGGTCCCCACATCCAGGTCCCTTTCTGGAGCCTTTCCCCCCTTCCATGGCCTCATTCCCAAGCTTATTCCCAGCGGCTCCAACCGCTCCAGCCTTGACCTCGGTGCCTGCCCGGACATTGGGTCCCTTCCAGGAAAGATCGATCCCAATCCCATGGCCTCATCCCGGCCTCTTCCCATGGGATCTGATCCCTGTTTATTGTCCCTCCAGGGCAGGAGGAGGCATAAGTTAACATGGGGACAGTGGTGGGGCCATAGGAGGCAGGGTGGGATGGGTGAGGATCCATACATGGTCAGCAGTATTCCGAGTAATCCTCTTCCACGTAGTTGGCTGGGAACCATCCGACCTGGGAAAGAGGGAGATGTTGGGAGAAGGGTTGGGAGGAGGTGGGAAGAGGTTGGGAGAAAGGGGGAAGAGGTTGGAGAAGGTGGGAAGATGTTGGGAAAAGGTGGGAAGAGGTTGTCAGAAGGTGGGAAGAGGTTGGGAAGAGGTGGGAAAGGGTTGGGAGGAGGTTGGGAAGAGGTGGGAAGAGGTTGGGAGAAGGTGGGAAGAGGTTGGGAGAAGGTGAGAAGAGGTTGGGAAGAGGTGGGAAAGGGTTGGGAAGAGGTTGGAAGAGGTTGGGAAGAGGTTGAGAGAAGGTGGGAAGAGGTTGGGAAAAGGTAGAAAGAGGTTGGGAAGAGGTTGTCAGAAGGTGGGAAGAGGTTGGGAAGAGGTTGGGAGAAGGTGGGAAGAGGTTGGATAAGGTGGGAAGAGATTGGGAAGAGGTGGGAAATGGTTGGGAAGAGGTGGGAAGAGGTTGGGAAGAGGTTGGGAGAAGGTGGGAAGAGGTTGGGAAGAGGTGGGAAGAGGTTGGGAGAAGGTGGGATGAGGTTTGGAGGAGATGGGATGAGGTTGGGAGAAGGTGGGAAGAGGTTGGGAGAAGGTGGAAAGAGGTTGGGAGAAGGTGGGAAGAGTTTGGGGAATGTGGATGGAGGTGGGAGGATGCTGATAGAGGTTGGAGGGTGCTGATGGAGGTTGGAGGATGCTGATGGCCACTGTGGGGCCGCGGTGGGGCCGGGGCCGTACCCGTCCATAGACCTCCCCTTTCCACCACCCTGGGTGCCCCTTCTTGCTCAGCACCCGCACGATGTCCCCCTCCCGCAGCGTCAGCTCCGTCCGGTCCCGGGCGCTGAAGTCGTAGCGAGCCTTGGCTGAGCCAAAGCTGCGCACGGCACCTGGAGATGGACATGGACACAGACATGGACACATGGATACGGACATGGACATGGATATGGACACATGGATATGGACATGGACATGGATATGGACACATGGATACGGACATGGACATGGATATGGACACATGGATACGGACATGGACATGGGTATGGACACATGGATATGGACATGGACATGGATATGGACACATGGATACGGACATGAACAAAGATATGGACACATGGTTACGGACATGGACATGGACATGGACACATGGATACGGACATGGACATGGATATGGATGAGTCCCTCCAGCTCATCCCCTCCATGTCCAAGTCCTCTCCATCTGGTCCATTTGTGCCCCCTTGGCTGCCCCATTGGCTGTCCCCCAACCCAGCCCTTGGCCACCTCCATTGACGTGTCACCAGAACCCAACTTGTCCCTCTTGGCTGTTGTCCCTCTTGGCAGTTGGTCCCTACTGGAATCATCCCATCGCGGATCCCTCAGACCAGCTCTTGGTTATCACCGACTCACAATGTCCATCCCATCTCCACTGCATCCACTTCAACTCCATTCCCATCATACCCACCTCCATCCCACCACCTCCATCCCACCACCTCCATTCCATCACCATCCCACCACCTCCATCCCACCTCCATCCCACCTCCATCCCACCACCTCCATCACACCCCCTCCATCCCACCTCCATCCCACCACCTCCATCCCACCACCTCCATCCCACCTCCATCCCACCACCTCCATCCCACCTCCATCCCACCACCTCCATCCCACCTCCATCCCACCACCTCCATCACCACCTCCATCCAACCCCCTGCATCCCACCCCCTCCATCCCTTCACCTCCATCCCACCACCTCCATCCCACCACCTCCATCCCACCACCTCCATCCCACCTCCATCCCACCACCTCCATCCCACCTCCATCCCACCTCCATCCCACCACCTCCACCCACCTCCATCCCACCTCCATCCCACCTCCATCCCACCTCCTCCATCCCACCACCTCCATCCAACCCCCTGCATCCCACCTCCTCCATCCCTTCACCTCCATCCCACCACCTCCATCCCACCACCTCCATCCCACCTCCATCCCACCTCCATCCCACCACCTCCATCCCACCTCCATCCCACCCCCTCCATCCCACCACCTCTATCCCCCACCTCCATCCCACCACCTATCCCCCCCCCCACCCCCTCCATCCCCACCACCTCCATCCCCACCTGCTCCCCACATCCTACCCTCTGCCCGGGCTCCATCCCTACTCTCGGGCTCCTTGAAGGGCACCACTAACGCCGTGTCCAACGCCTTGAAGCCATCCTTGAGCGAGCTGCGCTGGTAGAACCCCACCAGCTCCTATGGGCAGCGTGGTCCAACGTGAGCACCCCAGACCCCCAACCCAACGTGGGGGTCACCATGGTTGGGGGGGGGGGGGGGGGAGGATCCCAACACTCACCACCAGCCCCTTGAACGCCTTCTTCTCGGTGACGCGGTAGAGCCCGTCCGCCGTCATCACCTTGATGTGCTTCACCTCCCCATGGTACCTGCCCATGGGGTGCGATGGGATGAGCCCAAAAGGGGTTCCCCCCACCCCATTGTGTGTCCCCGTTCCCCCCCCCACCTCCATCCACCCCAACGATGCCCCCCAAGCTCCCTACTTGATGCTGATGGCGAACTCGGCCGCATCCTTCACCCGCTGCCGCACCAGGAAGGAGCCGTCGGAGCGGGATGCAAGGAGCTGCTCCGCTTCCGCCCGCTCCATGGGGCCGGCGTACCTGGGGTGGGACCCATGGATCCATCCTGAGCCCCCCCCCCCCCCCCCCCCCGACCCCCAACATCCCTCCTACCCCATCTGGGATCATTCCATTGGGATAATAGCAGGGATGGGCAATGGGGTGGGATACAATGGGGGGGGAAGGACGTGGTGGGACATCAGCAAGAGGAGGATTTGGGGTGCCTCATTGCTATGGGGTGAGGGATGAGGGGCTCCAAAGGGGGTCCTGAGGTCACCCTGAGGAGGGATTTGGGGTGATCCCAATGGGAATGGGGGACCCAAGGAGGGATTTGGGGTGATCCTAATGGGAACCCTGAGGAGGGATTTGGGGTGATCCCAATGGGAATGGGGGACCCAAGGAGGGATTTGGGGTGATCCCAATGGGAATGGGGACCCTGAGGAGGGATTTGGGGTGATCCTAATGGGAATGGGGGACCCAAGGAGGGATTTGAGAGACCTCAGGAAAGGATTTGAAGAGCCCCCAAGAAGAAGGAAAGGCTTTGGGGTGACCCCAAAAGGGATGGGGGCGGTGCCCTGGGGCAATGGGGGGAATGGACCCCAGCAATGGGCCTGGGGTGACCCTTTGGGGCACCCCATAGCGAATGGGGGGGTTCCCCAACACCAACCAGGGGTAGATGGAGAGATCCGGCAGCGGCACCTGGGGGGGGGGAAGAGTAGAGTTGGGGACCAAGGAGGGGATGAGCCCTCCCCATGCCCCATAGAGCTCCCCCCCCCGCCCCATAGAGCCCCCCCCAAGGACCCCAGTGGGTGCTGGGACCCCCAACTCACGCAGATGAAGGGTTTCACAGCAGCACAGGGGAACCAGCCCAGGTCACCGGTGGCCATGTTCCGGCCCTATGGAGGAAGGAGCCGTGGGGCCAAAGGGGTTCCTCTGCCCCATAGAGGATGGAGGGGCCCCATAGAGGAGATCCACCCATCGTGGCCACGGTGCTCTGCCCCATAGAGGAGATCCACCCATCGTGGCCATAGCGCTCTGCCCCATAGAGGAGATCCACCCATCGTGGCCATAGCGCTCTGCCCCATAGAGGAGATCCACCCATCGTGGCCACAGTGCTCTGCCCCATAGAGGAGATCCACCCATCGTGGCCATAGTTCTCTGCCCCATAGAGGAGATCCACCCATCGTGGCCACAGTGCACTGCCCCATAGAGGAGATCCACCCATCGTGGCCATAGTGCTCTGCCCCATAGAGGAGATCCATCCATCGTGGCCATAGTTCTCTGCCCCATAGAGGAGATCCATCCATCGTGGCCACAGTGCTCTGCCCCATAGAGGAGATCCACCCATCGTGGCCATAGCGCTCTGCCCCACAGATCAGATCCTGCCCCCCACATCCGTGGGGCTCCATCTCCACCTGCCACCAGAGCTGCTCCGCCTCGGCCACGGTGACCTCCAGGACGTCCCCAGGGCTGAGGCGCAGGCCCGGCCCCATAGCGCCCGGTGGTGGGGGGACCCCGCTATAGGGCTGATGGGCTTCCATCTTGGGCAACCCTGGAGGAGAGAACCCAATGTGGGGGGTGAAATGGGACATGTGGGGCACGGAGCCCTCACCTCTACCCCCCCCCCAGCCCCACAACCTCCCCCTCTGCCCCCCAGCCTCCATGGCCTCACCAAGTCCTCCTCTCTCCTTCTCAGGGCCTGGCCGCTGGGGCTTGTTCTGGGGATCAAGGAGACCCCAATGAGCCCCTTGGGGGGGGGGGGGGGGGGGGTGGACACAGATCCCCCCCCCCCAGGGTCTCCCCATTCGCAATGTGGGGAATCTGAGCCCATCCGGACCCATTGTCCTGGTACCTTCCTGGGGCCGGAGTTGGAATCTGTGGGGGGAAGAGGGAAGGAGTCATCTGGGGGGGGGCATCCCCATAAGAAATGCTGGGGGGCGTCATGGATGGGGAGGTCCATGATTGCCCCAGCCAGGGCACCTCTATCCCCATCCACGTCCATGGGGGGCTGCTTCAATCCCACAGTGTCCCGTTCTCCACCCATGACATTCCATGCCCATCCCATGATGATCCCACACCCATACCATGATGATCCCAAACCATCCCATGGTGATCCCACCCCATCCCATGATGATCCCAACCCATCCCATGATGATCCCAACCCATCCCATGAAGAACCTAACCCATCCCATGATGATCCCAACCCATCCCATGATGATCCCAACCCATCCCATGAAGAACCTAACCCATCCCATGATGATCCCAACCCATCCCATGAAGAACCTAACCCATCCCATGGTGATCCCAACCCATCCCATGATATCCCACACCCATCCCATGATGATCCCAACCCATCCCATGGTGATCCCAATCCATCCCATGATGATCCCAACCCATCCCATCACAATCCCACCCCATCCCATGATGACCCTCACCCATCCCATGATGATCCCACCCCATCCCATGATGATCCCACCCCATCCCATGATGATCCCATCCCATGATGCCCCTCACCCATCCCATGATGATCCCAACCCCATCCCATGATATCCCCCCCCCAATCCCCTCGTTTCCCACCCCATTCCTGGCTCTCACCGGTGCTGGCCCTACCGCAGGTCCCAACCCGCCCCAGACATTCCTTGTGCGCGGGGGCCCGGCACCGGCTGCAGCGATAGCCCTGGTAGAACGTGCCCCTGGGGACAGCGGCATGGGGGCCATGGGGATGGACCCATGGAGCCCCCTTGCACCCACCCATGGAGCCTCCTTGCACCCATCCATGGACCCACCTTGCACCCATCCATGGACCCACCTTGCACCCATCCATGGACCCACCTTGCACCCATCCATCATGGACCCACCATGCACCCACCCAAGGACCCACCTTGCACCCATCCATGGACTCACCTTGCACCCACCCATGGACCCACCTTGCACCCACCCATGGAGCCCCCTTGCACCCACCCATGGAGCCTCCTTGCACCCATCCATCATGGACCCACCTTGCACCCACCCATGGAGCCCCCTTGCACCCACCCATGGAGCCTCCTTGCACCCACCCATGGAGCCCCCTTGCACCCACCCATGGAGCCTCCTTGCACCCATCCATCATGGACCCACCTTGCACCCATCCATGGACCCACCTTGCACCCATCCATGGAGCCCCCTTGCACAATCCATGGAGCCCCCTTACACCCATCCATGGAGCCTCCTTGCACCCACCCATGGACCACCTTGCACCCACCCATGGAACCTCCTTGCATCCACCCATGGACCCACCTTGCACCCATCCATGGACCCACCTTGCACCCACCCATGGAGCCCCCTTGCACCCACCCATGGAACCTCCTTGCATCCACCCATGAACCCACCTTGCACCCACCCATGGAGCCCCCTTGCACCCATCCATGGAGCCCCCTTGCACCCATCCATGGAGCCCCCTTGCGCTCATCCATGGAGACTCCTTGCACCCACCCATGGGCCCACCTTGCACCCACCCATGGGCCCACCTTGCACCCATCCATGGACCCAACCTGCACCCATCCACGGACACACCTTGCACCCACCCATGGAGCCCCCTTGCACCCATCCATGGAGCCCCCTTGCACCCACCCATGGAGCCCACTTGCACCCATCCATGGAGCCCCCTTGCACCCACCCATGGACCTACCTTGCACCCATCCATGGAGCCTCCTTGCACCCACCTTGCACCCACCCATGGACCCAACTGGCACCCATCTATGGACCCACCTTGCACCCATCCATGGACCCACCTTGCACCCATCCATGGACCCACCTTGCACCCACCCATGGAGCCTCCTTGCACCCATCCATGGACCCACCTTGCACCCACCCATGGACCCACCTTGCACCCACCCATGGACCCACCTTGCACCCATCCATGGAGCCCCCTTGCACCCACCCACGGACCCACCTTGCACCCACCCATGGACCCAACTGGCACCCACCTATGGACCCACCTTGCACCCATCCATGGACCCACCTTGCACCCATCAATCATGGACCCACCTTGCACCCATCGATCATGGACCCGCCATGCACCCACCCATGGACCCACCTTGCACCCATCCATGGACCCACCTTGCACCCATCCATGGACCACCCTTGCACCCATCCATGGGCCCACCTTGCACCCACCCATGGAGCCTCCTTGCACCCACCCCTGGAGCCCCCTTGCACCCACCCATGGACCTACCTTGCACCCATCCGTGGACCCAACTTGCACCCACCCATGGACCCACCTTGCACCCATCCATGGACCCACCTTGCACCCATCCATGGAGCCCCCTTACACCCATCCATGGAGCCTCCTTGCACCCACCCATGGAACCTCCTTGCATCCACCCATGGACCCACCTTGCACCCACCCATGGAGCCCCCTTGCACCCACCCATGGAACCTCCTTGCATCCACCCATGAACCCACCTTGCACCCACCCATGGAGCCCCCTTGCACCCACCCATGGAGCCCCCTTGCACCCATCCATGGAGCCCCCTTGCACTCATCCATGGAGCCCCCTTGCGCTCATCCATGGAGACTCCTTGCACCCACCCATGGGCCCACCTTGCACCCATCCATGGACCCAACCTGCACCCATCCACGGACACACCTTGCACCCACCCATGGAGCCCCCTTGCACCCATCCATGGAGCCCCCTTGCACCCACCCATGGAGCCCCCTTGCACCCATCCATGGAGCCCCCTTGCACCCATCCATGGAGCCTGGACCCACCTCCATGGACCCACCTTGCACCCATCCATGGAGCCTCCTTGCACCCACCCCTGGAGCCCCCTTGCACCCACCCATGGACCCACCGTGCACCCATCCATGGACCCACCTTGCACCCATCCATGGACCCACCTTGCGCCCATCCATGGAGCCTCCTTGCACCCACCCCTGGAGCCCCCTTGCACCCACCCATGGACCCACCTTGCACCCATCCATGGACCCACCTTGCACCCATCCATGGAGCCACCTTGCACCCACCCATGGACCCACCTTGCACCCATCCATCATGGACCCACCTTGCACCCACCCATGGACCCACCTTGCACCCATCCATCATGGACCCACCTTGCACCCACCCATGGAGCCTCCTTGCATCCATCCATGGACCCCCCTTGCACCCACCCATGGACCCACCTTGCACCCATCCATGGACCCACCTTGCACCCATCCATGGAGCCCCCTTGCACCCATCCATGGAGCCTCCTTGCACCCACCCATGGAGCCCCCTTGCACCCACCCATGGAGCCTCCTTGCACCCATCCATCATGGACCCACCTTGCACCCACCCATGGAGCCCCCTTGCACCCACCCATGGAGCCTCCTTGCACCCATCCATCATGGACCCACCTTGCACCCATCCATGGACCCACCTTGCACCCACCCATGGACCCACCTTGCACCCACCCATGGACCCACCTTGCACCCATCCATGGAGCCCCCTTGCACCCACCCACGGACCCACCTTGCACCCACCCATGGACCCAACTGGCACCCACCTATGGACCCACCTTGCACCCATCCATGGACTCACCTTGCATGCACCCATGGACCCACCTTGCACCCATCAATCATGGACCCACCTTGCACCCATCGATCATGGACCCACCTTGCACCCATCGATCATGGACCCGCCATGCACCCACCCATGGACCCACCTTGCACCCATCCATGGACCCACCTTGCACCCATCCATGGACCCACCTTGCACCCACCCATGGAACCTCCTTGCATCCACACATGGACCCACCTTGCACCCATCCGTGGACCCACCTTGCACTCACCCATGGACCCACCTTGCACCCATCCATGGACCCACCTTGCACCCATCCATGGAGCCCCCTTGCACCCATCCATGGAGCCTCCTTGCAACCACCCATGGACCCACCTTGCACCCACCCATGGACCCACCTTGCACCCACCTTGCACCCACCCATGGACCCAACTGGCACCCATCTATGGACCCACCTTGCACCCATCCATGGACCCACCTTGCATGCACCCATGGACCCACCTTGCACCCATCGATCATGGACCCACCTTGCACCCACCCATGGACCCACCTTGCACCCATCCATGGACCACCCTTGCACCCACCCATGGACCCACCTTGCACCCACCATGGGATGGATGCCTAATGACATGGATGGGTAGGGGACATCATGGGATGGGTGAGGGACATCATGGGATGGGTGAGGGACATCATGGGAAGGGTGTGGGCTATCATGGGATGGGTTGGGGATATTATGGGATGGGTGCAGGGCATCATGGGATGGGTCGGGGCCATTATGGGATGGGTGACGTGGCTTTGGGCTCCCACCTCAGCAACATCTGGCAGGCCCTGCAGGACGTGGTGTCCTCGAAGGAGAACATCTGGAATTCATGTCCATCCGCCAGCGCGTGCTCAGGGAAGATGTTGGACCTGGCAGGACAATGTGTGTGGAGTGGACACACACACCATTGACCCCCAAGGACCATCCGGACCCCAATGGGCGATGTCCCCCCACCACCACCCTTGGGTGCACCTACAGGGCCATCTCGAACTGCTCCAGCCACTTCTTCTTCAGCTCATGGGTCTTGAAGAAGAGCTCGTAGCCCTGGAGACCTCCAGCCTCGATGAGCAGGAACGTGTGGGTCCACTGTGGGGACAATGGGGTCAGCAGCACCCCAACACTGGGGCATCAATGGGGGCATCAATGGGGGCATCACTGGGACATCACTGGGGACATCAATGGGACATCACTGGGGCATCTATGGGGACGTTACTGGGATATAATGTGGGACATCACCGGGGCATCAATGAGGACATCAATGGGGACATCACTGGGGACATCACTGGGGCATCACTGGGGCATCAATGGGGACATCACTGGGGCATCTATGTGGCATCAATGGGGGCATCACTGGGGACATCAATGGGACATCACTGGGGCATCTATGGGGACGTTACTGGGATATAATTTGGGACATCACCGGGGCATCAATGAGGACATCAATGGGGACATCACTGGGGACATCACTGGGGCATCAATGGGGACGTCAATGGGGACATTAATGGAGATATCAATGGGGACATCAATGGGGGCATCTCTGGGGCACCAATGGGAACATCAATGGGGACATCACTGGGGACATCAATGGGGGCATCACTGGGGACATCACTGGGGCATCTATGTGGCATCAATGGGGCATCAATGGGAACATCACTGGGGACATCACTGGAGCATCAGTAGGACATTACTGGGGCATCAATGGGGACATCACTGAGGACATCAATAGGGACATCACTGGGGACATCAATGGGGACGTCAATGGGGACATCAATGGAGACCATATCCAGGTTTCTGTGTGTCCACGATGGACATGGATACTTGGTATATGGATGCTGGAGCCCACCATGGACGTGGGTACTGGGATCCACCAGACCTGGATGCTCAGGATTTCCATGGACATGGATCCTGGGATCCACCAGACCTGGGTGCTCAGGATCTCCATGGACATGGATACTGGGATCCACCAGACCTGGATGCTCAGGATCTCCATGGACATGGATACTGGGATCCACCAGACCTGGATGCTCGGGATCTCCATGGACATGGATACTGGGATCCACCAGACCTGGATGCTCAGGATCTCCATGGACATGGATACTGGGATCCACCAGACCTGGATGCTCGGGGCCACCATGGACATGGATACTGGGATCCACCAGACCTGGATGCTCGGGGCCACCATGGACATGGACACTGGGATCCACCAGACCTGGATGCTCAGGATCCCCATGGACATGGATACTGGGATCCACCAGACCTGGATGCTCGGGGCCACCGTGGACATGGATACTGGGATCCACCAGACCTGGATGCTCGGGGCCACCATGGACATGGATACTGGGATCCACCAGACCTGGATGCTCAGGATCTCCATGGACATGGATACTGGGATCCACCAGACCTGGATGCTCGGGGCCACCATGGACATGGACACTGGGATCCACCAGACCTGGATGCTCGGGGCCACCATGGACATGGACACTGGGATCCACTGGGATCCAGGTACCTTCTTGCCGTCGCGGGCGCTGATGCCCCCATCCCGCACTTGGTGGCTCTGCAGGTCCACCACGTCCTTGGCCTCATAGGAGTCCCCCCGGCGCTTGCAGATGATGAGAGCCTTGTCCAGGAGGAATCCGTACCTGGGATATGGGGTGTGGGGTGTGGGGTATGGGATGTGGGGTATGGGGTATGGGGTATGGGATATGGAATATGGGGTACAGGGTGTGGGGTGTGGGATATGGGATATGGGGTGTGGGGTGTGGGGCATGGGGCATGGGGTATGGGGTATGGGATGGGGTTTGGGATATGGGATATGGGGTTTGGGATATGGGGTATGGAGTATGGGGTATGGGATTTGGGATATGGGATATGGGGTATGGGGTATGGAATATGGGGTATGGGGTTTGGGATATGGGGTATGGGATATGGGGTATGAGATATGGGGTATGGGGTATGGAATATGGGGTATGGGGTATGGGATATGGGGTGGGGGGTATGGGGTATGGGATATGAGGTATGGGGTATGGGGTATGGTGTATGGGGTATGGGGTATGGGGTATGGGGTATGGGATATGGGGTATGGGATATGGGATATGGGGTATGGGGTATGGAATATGGGGTATGGGGTATGGGGTATGGAATATGGGGTATGAGATATGGGGTATACGGTATGGAATATGGGATATGGGGTATGGGATATGGGATATGGGATATGGGATATGGGGTATGGGGTATGGGATATGGGGTATGGGATATGGGGTACATGTTGACCCCTTGCTGTCCCTCACCCCCCTACCTGTCCACCCTGGATCTCCGCTCCGTGCTGGACACCTTCAGTTCTCCATCGATCTTGAGGCGCCCAAACTGTGCCAGGGACTGCGGCTGGAGGTGGGGGACGGGGGGGATAGGGGGTGCTATGGGGTGCGTGTGGGGCCCCATGGGGTGTTGGGGTTGGGGGGTGGGCTCTGGGGGGGGAACCCCACCATGTTATGGAGGCAAAGCTGGACGCTCGTGAGCTGCTTCAGGGTCTCGTTGTCCCGTTTCACCTCGTTCACGCATTGCGCCAGGTCCTGGGGGGCAGCGTCAGGGACCTCCCCCCCCCCCCCGGACCCACAAGTACACCCAAGACCCCCAAGTGCCCCAATGCCCCCCATAGGAAGCCCCCAATGCGCCCCCCATTTATCCCAGCCTCCTCCTGCCTACCCCAAAACCCAATGGGAGACCCCCAAGCCCCCTGAGGACCCCCCCTCAAAGGACCCATTGGGATCCCCAAGACCCCCTCCCCCTAAAAGGACCCCCCCCCAGGACCCCCCCCAAAGGACCCATTGTGACCCCCAAGACCCCCTTAGGACCCCCCCAAAGGACCCATTGGGCCCCCAAGACCCCATCTGGACCCCCCCAAAGGACCCATTGGGATCCCCAAGACCCCCTCAGGACCCCCCCAAAAAGGACCCATTGGGACCCCCAAGACCCCCTTAGGACCCCCTAAAAGGACCCATTGGGACCCCCAAGACCCCCTCAGAACCCCCTCAGAGGACCCAATGGGAGCCCTCCAGGACCCACTCAGGACCCCCCCAAAGGACCCATTGAGACCCCCAAGACCCCCTCAGGACCCCCCCAAAGGACCCATTGGGACCCCCAAGCCCGCATCAGGACCCCCCCAAAGACCCATTGGGATCCCCAAGAGCCCCTCAGGACCCCCCCAAAGGACCCATTGGGACCCCCAAGACCCCATCTGGACCCCCCCAAAGGACCCAATGGGAGCCCCCAATGGACCCATTGGGATCCCCAAGAGCCCTCCCCAAGACCCCCTCAGACCCCGTCAGGACCCATTGGGACCCCCAAGGACCCATTGGACCCCCACAGGACCCATTGAGACCCCCAAGACCCCCTCAGAACCCCCCCAAAGGACCCATTGAGACCCCCAAGACCCCCTCAGGACCCCCCCAAAGGACCCATTGAGACCCCCAAGACCCCCTCAGGACCCCCCCAAAGGACCCATTGGCACCCCCAGGACCCAATCAGGACCCCTCCAAACACCCCATAGGACCGCCCCAAACCTCCTCAAGACCCCCCCAGCCACTCCAAGAGCCCCATAGGACCCCAAAGGACCCCCCCAAAGACCCCCCCCGGACCCACTCTCATTGCATCCAGGGCCACCTTCAGCCTCTCCTTCTCAGCTGGGTCTGGGGTCAACTTCACCAGCTCCTATGGGGCCGGGATGAGGGGGCAGGAATGGGCCCACCCCATCCCAAAGCAGTCCCAAAGGGATACCAGGGAAACCCCTCGGTGGGGACCAGGGTCCCCCCCTCCCCAAGGGACCCATGGATACCCCAAACGGATGGACCCAAGGGTGCTCCATGGAGCCTTGGTGACCCCCATTGCTCCATTGGCCCCATTGCCTCCATTGCCCCCATTACCCCTCATTGCCCTCATTAACCCCATTACCCCGTTAACCCCATTGCCCCCATGGCCCTCATTAACCCTATTACCCCCATTACCCCCATTACCCCCATTAACCCCATTAGCCCATTAACCCCATTGCCCCCATTACCTCCATTGCCCCCATTACCCCATTAACCCCATTACCCCCCTGTCACCATTTGCCCAATTTACTACATTTCCCCCATTGCTCCCCATTACCCCCTTTACCCCATTACCCCCATTGTTCCCCATTACCCCCATTACCCCATTGCCCCCATTGCCCCCATTATCACCCATTGCCCCATTACCCCACTGTCCCCATTGCCCCATTACCCCACTGTCCCCATTGCCCCCATTACCCCCATTACCCCATTGCCCTCATTGCCCCCATTACCCCCATTGCACCCATTGCCCCATTACCCCACTGTCCCCATTGCCCCCATTACATCCATTTCCCCCATTTCCCCCATTGCCCCCATTACCCCCATTACCCAATTACCCCATTACCCCCATTGCCCCCATTACCCCCATTAACCCCATTGCCCCACTGCACCCATTGCCCCATTGCCCCCCCCCATTACATCCATTTCCCCCATTACCCCCATTGCCCCCATTACCCCCATTACCCCATTACCCCATTACCCCCATTACCCCATTGCCCCATTACCCCATTAACCCCATTGCCCCATTACCCTCATTGCCCCTAATACCCCCATTACCCCCATTGCCCCCGTTGCCCCCATTACGCCCCTTGTCCCGATTGCCCCATTGCCCCCATGGGCACACCTGCAGCAGGAGGTGGTACTTGAGCACCCGCTGCATCGGCACCATCAGCAGGTCCCGGAGGGAGAAGTGCCCATTGTTGGCTCGTTGGGAGCACTCCTGGGGGGCACAGGGACATGGGGGTCACAGGGGACATGGGGGGTTATGGGGGGTAATGGGGGGTATAGGGATTGGGGAGTCTGGGGGGTTTGGGGTCATGGGGGTGCTGGAGGAGGCTATGGGGACATGGGGGACATGAGGGATGGGAGGACATGGAGGTGCTGGGAGGGTTCTATGGGTCTATGGGTGTCTATGGATGTCTATGGGTGTCTGTGGGTGTCTGTCTATGGGTGTCTATGGGTGCCTATGGATGTCTATGGGTGTCTATGGGTGTCTATGGTATCTATGGTGACTATGGTCTCAATGGTGTCTATGGGTGTCTATGGTGTCTGTGGTGTCTATGGGTGCCTGTGGATGTCTATGGGTGTCTATGGGTGTCTATGGATGTCTATGGGTGTCTATGGATGTCTATGGGTGCCTATGGATGTCTATGGGTGTCTATGGGTGTCTATGGTATCTATGGTGACTATGGTCTCAATGGTGTCTATGGGTGTCTATGGTGTCTGTGGTGTCTATGGGTGCCTGTGGATGTCTATGGATGTCTATGGGTGTCTATGGGTGTCTATGGATGTCTATGGGTGTCTATGGGTGTCTATGGTATCTATGGTGTCTATGGTCTCAATGGTGTCTATGGATGTCTATGGTGTCTGTGGTGTCTATGGGTGTCTATGGGTGTCTATGGATGTCTATGGGTGTCTATGGATGTCTATGAGTGTCTATGGGTGTCTATGGGTGTCTATGGGTGTCTATGGATGTCTATGGGTGTCTATGGATGTCTATGAGTGTCTATGGGTGTCTATGGGTGTCTATGGGTGTCTATGGGTGTCTATGGATGTCTATGGGTGTCTATGGGTGTCTATGGTATCTATGGTGTCTATGGTCTCAATGGTATCTATGGATGTCTATGGTGTCTGTGGTGTCTATGGGTGTCTATGGGTGTCTATGGGTGTCTATGGGTGTCTATGGGTGTCTATGGATGTCTATGGGTGTCTATGGATGTCTATGGGTGTCTATGGGTGTCTATGGTATCTATGGTGTCTATGGTCTCAATGGTATCTATGGATGTCTATGGTGTCTGTGGTGTCTATGGGTGTCTATGGATGTCTATGGGTGTCTACGGATGTCTATGGGTGTCTATGGGTGTCTATGGGTGTCTACGGTATCTATAGTGTCTATGGTCTCAATGGTCTCTACGGTCTCCATGGGTCTCTATGGCCCCTATGGGTCTCTATGGGGTCCCCTTCCCCACCTGCAGCTTCATGTGCAGGTCGGTGCTGGAGGAGAGATGCTCCAGGCGCCGCGCGGCCGCTTCCACTTGGCTGCAGTAGCGGCCGTAGAGCAGGAACCTGGGGGGGGAGAGGCCAACGGTGCCCAAATGGACCCAAATGGAGCCAAAACCCACCCAAATGGACCCAAAATGGACCCAAATGGACTGAAATGGACCAAAAATCCACCCAAATGGAGCCAAAACCCACCCAAATGGACCCAAAATGGACCCAAAATCCACCAAAATGGACCCAAAATGGACCCAAATGGACCCAAAATCCACCAAAATGGACTCAAAATGGACCCTAATTGACCCAAAATCCACCCAAATGGACCCAAAATCCACCCAAATGGACCAAAATGGACCCAAAATCCACCCAAATGGACTCAAATGGACCCAAAATCCACCCAAATGGACCAAAATGGACCCAAAATCCACCCAAATGGACTCAAATGGACCCAAAATGCACCCAAATGGACCCAAAATGGACCCAAATCCACCCAAATGAACCCAAATGCACCCAAACCCCATCCAAATGGACCCAAACTGAACCCAAATGGACTGAAATGGACCCAAAATCCACCCAAATGAACCCAAATGCACCCAAACCCCATCCAAATCGACCCAAATGGACCCAAAATCCACCCAAATGGACCCAATGGAGCCAAAAATCCACCCAAATGGACCCAAAATCCACCCAAATGGACCCAAATGGACCCCAAATGCACCCAAATGGACCCAAACCCCACCCAAATGGACCGAAATGGACCCAAAATCCACCCAATTGGACCCAAAATGGACTCAAATTGACCCAAACCCCACTCAAATGGACCCAAACCCCACCCACGTGGACCCAAATGGACCCAAATGGACCCCAAATCCACCCAATTGAACCCAAAATGGACTGAAATAGACCCAAAACCCACCCAAATGGACCCCAAATCCACCCAAATGGACCCAAATAGACCCCAAATCCACCCAAATGGACCCAAAGCCCATTCAAATGGACCCAAATGGACCCAAACCCCACCCAAATGGACCCAAATGGACCCAAAATCCACCCAATTGAACCCAAAATGGACCCAAATGGACCCAAACCCCCACCCAAATGCACTCAAAGTGTTCCCCCAGAACCTCCCTGGGTTCCCCATTGCCCCCATTGAGCCCCCATTACCCCCATTGAGCCCCCATTGCCCCCCATTGAGCCCCCATTGCCCCCATTACCCCCATTGCCCCCATTACCCCCATTACCCCCATTGCCCCCCACTGACCCCCATTACCCCCATTGACCCCCATTGCCCCCATTACCCCCATTGAGCCCCCATTGCCCCCCATTACCCCCCATTGCCCCCCAGTGCCCCTCACCTCTCCTTGTAGGCCAAGAAAAGGGGGGGCAGCCCTCGGGCCCCCCCGGGCCCCCCAAGTGCCTCCCGCAGCTCCCCCAGGAAGAGCCGGTGCAGCTGCAGCAGGTCCTGTGGGGCAGGGGGCAATGGGGGGCAATGGGGGTTATGGGGCAATGGGGGGGTCAATGGGGGCAATGGGGGACAATGGGGGGTGAATGGGTGCTCAATGGGGAGCAATGAGGTTCAATGGGGGGCAATGGGGCTCAATGGAGCAATGGGACAATGTGGGCACAATGGGGGCAACAGGGGGCAATGGGGGCTCAATGGGGGCAATGGGGGCTCAATGGGGGCAATGGAGGACAATGGGGGCTGAATGGGTGCTCAATGGGGAGCAATGAGGTTCAATGGGGGGCAATGGGGCTCAATGGAGCAATGGGACAATGCGGGCACAATGGGGGCAACAGGGGGCAATGGGGGTTCTGGGGCACTGGGGGGGTCAATGGGGGCAATGGGGGACAATGGGGGGTGAATGGGTGCTCAATGGGGAGCAATGAGGTTCAATGGGGGGCAATGGGGCTCAATGGAGCAATGGGGCAATGCGGGCACAACGGGGGGCAATGGGGGCCAATGGGGGCTCAATGGGGGTAATGGGGCAATGGGGGCTCAATGGGGGCAATGGGGGACAATGGGGGCTGAATGGGTGCTCAATGGGGAGCAATGAGGTTCAATGGGGGGCAATGGGGCTCAATGGGGCAATGGAGCCACGGGAGCTCAATGGGGGCAATGGGGGGCAATGGGGGGTCAATGGGGGCAATGGGGGAAAATGGGGGCTGAATGGGTGCTCAATGGGGAGCAATGAGGTTCAATGGGGGGCAATGGGGGCAATGGGGGAAAATGGGGGCTGAATGGGTGCTCAATGGGGAGCAATGAGGTTCAATGGGGGGCAATGGGGCTCAATGGAGCAATGGGGCAATGCGGGCACAACGGGGGGCAACGGGGGGCAATGGGGGCTCAATGGGGGCAATGGGGCAATGGGGGCTCAATGGGGGCAATGGGGGACAATGGGGGCTAAATGGGTGCTCAATGGGGAGCAATGAGGTTCAATGGGGGGCAATGGGGCTCAATGGGGCAATGGAGCAACGGGAGCTCAATGGGGGGCAATGGGGGGCAACAGGGGCTCAATGGGGGTAATGGGGCAATGGGGGTCAATGGGGGCTCAATGGGGCAATGGGGGCAATGAGGGCAATGGGGGGCAATGGGGGCTGAATGGGTGCTCAATGGGGAGCAATGAGGCTCAATGGGGGGCAATGGGGTTCAATGGGGACAATGGAACAACGGGGGCTCACTGGGGGGCAATGGGGGGCAATGGGGGCTCAATGGGGGGGCAATGGGGGCTCAATGGGGGGCAACGGGGCAATGGGGGCTCAATGGGGGCAATGGAGGCTCAAGGGGGTCTCAATGGGGTGCAATGGGGCTCAATGCGGGGCAATGGGGACTCAGTGAGGGGCAATGGGGCTGAATGGGGGCAATGGGGACTCAATGCGGGGCAATGGGGAATCAATGGGGGGCAATGGGGGCTCAATGGGGGCAATGGGGGCTCAATGGGGGCAATGGGGCTCAATGGGGGGCAATGGGGGCTCAGTGGGGGTCACGGGCTCACCTCGATGTTGATGAAGATGCTCTCCAGGTCCTGGGGCTGCAGGAAGTGCCGCAGCGGCCGCAGGAAGTACTGGGGGGGGGGGGGGGAACTGGGGTCACTGGGAGCACTGGGGGCACTGGGAGCACTGGGGGCACTGGGGGCACTGGGGGCACTGGGGGGGGGCACTGGGAGCACTGGGGTCACTGGGGGAACTGGGGTCACTGGGAGCACTGGGAGCACTGGGGGGGCACTGGGGGCACTGGGGGCACTGGGAGCACTGGGGGCACTGGGAGCACTGGGAGCACTGGGAGCACTGGGGGCACTGGGAGCACTGGGGGCACTGGGGGCACTGGGGGCACTGGGAGCACTGGGAGCACTGGGGTCACTGGGAGCACTGGGAGCACTGGGGGCACTGGGGGCACTGGGAGCACTGGGGGCACTGGGAGCACTGGGAGCACGGGGAGCACTGGGGGCACTGGGGGTCAATGCCCAGGGACCAGGCTCCCTGCCCCTCCAACCTTCAGTGTCCCCGGGGTCCTCAATGCCCCCCATATCCCAACACATCCCCATGGTCCCAGCGTTCCCAATGTCCCATCACATCCCCCATGTCCCCCATACCCCATATCCCATACCCCATACCCCATACCCCTATACCCCATATCCCACACCCCATATCCCACACCCCACACCCCATATCCCACACCCCATACCCCACACCCCATACCCCATATCCCATAATAACCCCATACCCCATACCCCACACCCCATACCCCATACCCCAAATCCCACACCCCATACCCCACACCCCATACCCCCATACCCCATACCCCCATACCCCACATCCCACACCCCACACCCCATACCCCATACCCCCGCACCCCATACCCCCGCACCCCATACCCCACATCCCACACACCACACCCCATCCCCACATCCCACCCCACATCCCACCTGACAGATCTTCTCCAGTGTCTCCGTGTACCTCTCCTCCGTCAGCCTCAGCTCCTGGAGGCAGCAGAGCCTCTGATCCACCTCCACCTTCTGCACACACACACACACAGGGGACCCCCCATTGAACCCAGTGATGTGTGGGGGATCTCCCCCCCCCCCCATCTCCCCATTGGGCCCCACCGTGGCCGGGGGGGGCTCCACTCGCATCAGGTCCTCGTAGACGTCGTCGCCGTCGTCGCCTTCGGCCTCCACGCAGTCGTAGAGGTCATCGTCCTCCTCCGCCGTGTCGCTGGGGGGGGCAGGGGGGGCCGAGACCCCCAGGGACCCCTTAAATACCCCCAATACCCCCCTAATACCCCAGGGACCCCTTAAATACCCCCAATCCCCCCTAATACCCCATGTACCCCTTAAATAGCCCCAATGCCCCCCTAATACCCAAGGGACCCCTTAAATACCCCCAATACCCCCCTAATACCCCATGTACCCCTTAAATACCCCCAATACCCCCCTAATACCCCAGGGACCCCTTAAATAGCCCCAATACCCCCCAATACCCCATGTACCCCTTAAATAAACCCTAATACCCCATGTACCCCTTAAATACCCCCAATACCACCCAATACCTCACGTACCCCTTAAATACCCCAATACCCCCCTAATACCCCATGTACCCCTTAAATACCCCCAATACCCCTTTAATACCCCATGCACCCCTTAAATACCCCCAATACCCCCTAATACCCCATGTACCCCTTAAATACCCCCAATACCCCTTTAATACCCCATGCACCCCTTAAATACCCCCCAATACCTGCTTAATATCCCTTGGGACCCCTTAAATATCCCACTACGCCCCTTATTGCCCTCAGGTACCCCTCTAATCCCCCTCTATTGCCCCCAGTACTCCCTGGCATCCCCTGAGTACCTCCCAATCCCCCCTTTTGACACTCCTCAAATGATTCTTCATGCCCCAACACCCCTCATTGCCCCCCATTGCCCCCCATTACCCCACTGCCTCCCATTGCCCCCATTGCCCCCGTTACCCCATTGGCTCCCATTGCCCCCCATTGCCCCCCATTGCCCCATTACCCCATTGCCCCCACTGCCCCCATTACCCCATTGCCCCCCATTGCCCCCATTGCCCCCATTGCCCCCCCCATTGCCCCCATTGCCCCCATTACCCCATTGCCCCCATTGCCCCCCATTGCCCCCATTACCCCATTGCCCCCATTACCCCATTGCCCCCCATTGCCCCCATTGCCCCCCATTGCCCCCATTACCCCATTGCCCCCATTACCCCATTGCCCCCCATTGCCCCCCCATTGCCCCCATTACCCTATTGCCTCCCATTGTCCCCACTACCCCCCATTGCCCACATTACCCCATTGCCCCCCATTGCCCCCATTACCCCATTGCCCCCACTTACTCAATGAGGTCGGAGAGGCCGCTGTAGATGTCCTCGTCCCCAACATAGTCACCAGTGGGGAAGGGCCTGGGGGGGACACACATCCTGGGTGATGGATCCATCAGGAACCAGGAACTGAATGATGGATCCATTGGGAACCAGCACTTGGATCCATCAGGAACCAGGATCCAGATGATGGATCCATCGGGAACCAGCACTTGGATCCATCAGGAACCAGGACCCAGATGATGGATCCATCGGGAACCAGCACTTGGATCCATCGGGAAGCAGGACCCAGATGATGGATCCATTGGGAACCAGAGACCCGGATGATGGATCCATTGAGAACAAAGATACGGATGATGAATCCATTGGGAAGCAGGACCTGAATGATGGATCCCTCAGGAAGTAGAACCCAGAGGATGGATCCATCAGGAACTAGGGACCCCTATGATGGTTCCATCAGGAATCAGGTCCCTGATCCATCAAGAACCAGGACCCAGATGATGGATCCACTGGGAACTGGGACCCAGATGATGGATCCATTGGGAACCAGGACCTGGATCCACCAGGAACTGGGATCCAAATGATGGATCCATTGGGAACTGGGACCCAGATGATGGATCCATCAGGAACCAGGATCCGAATGATGGATCCATTTGGAACTGGGACCCAGATGATGGATCCATTGGGAACTGGGACCCCGATGATGGATCCATCGGGAACCAGGACCCAGATGATGGATCCATTGGGAACTGGGACCCAGATGGTGGAACCATTGGGAACTGGGACCCAGATGATGGATCCATCAGGAACCATGACCTGGATTCATTGGGAACCAGGACCCAGATGATGGATCCATCGGGAAGCAGGACCTGGATCCATCAGGAACCAGGACCCAGATGATGGATCCATTGGGAATGCCCACCCCAGCTCTTCCCCACTCACATGAGGCCTTTGCTCTGGGCGATGGGGGTCCAGGAGAGCGTCGAGAGGGTCTCAATGACCTGGGCACATGGAAGGGCCATTGGGGCCAGGGGGAGCTCAACCCCCGGCTCCCCCCCCCCCCCACCCCCGTGTGGGTCCCACCTTGCCGAAGTCGTGGACATCGAAGAGGTCGAAGGCGCCGAAGAGCCGGTGCTTCGGGAGCCCGAACTTGTCGGCACAGGCAGTCAGGAAGGTGCGGATGTTCCTCAGGCACAGGAACTGCGGTGGCACCGGCACCATCAGCACCCGGTGGCACCCCCATTGCTGCCCCCATTGGCACCATCAGC
This sequence comes from Pezoporus occidentalis, assembly GCF_034315485.1. Lineage (NCBI taxonomy): Eukaryota > Metazoa > Chordata > Aves > Psittaciformes > Psittacidae > Pezoporus > Pezoporus occidentalis. The sequence continues at coordinate 82,867 of NW_026915792.1, read as the reverse complement.
ACCATCAGCACCATCAGCTCCATCAGCACCATCAGCACCATCAGCTCCATCAGCTCCATCAGCACCATCAGCACCATCAGCTCCATCAGCACCATCAGCACCATCGGCACGATCAGCACCATCAGCTCCATCGGCACCATCGGCACCATCGGCACCATCAGCTCCATCGGCGCCATCAGCACCATCAGCATCATCAGCATCATCAGCACCATCTGCTCCATCAGCTCCATCAGCACCATTGGCACCATCAGCTTCATTGGCACCATCAGCATCATCATCAGCACCATCAGCACCATCAGCATCATCAGCTCCATCAGCACCATCAGCTCCATCAGCTCCATCAGCTCCATCAGCACCATCAGCATCATCAGCATCATCAGCACCATCAGCATCATCAGCATCATCAGCACCATCAGCTCCATCAGCTCCATCAGCACCATCAGCACCATCAGCTCCATCAGCACCATCAGCACCATCAGCATCATCGGCTCCATCGGCACCATCGGCACCATCGGCACCATCGGCACCATCGGCTCCATCGGCTCCATCGGCACCATCGGCACCATCGGCTCCATCAGCGCCATGAGCACCATCAGCATCATCAGCACCATCAGCACCATTGGCACCATCAGCTTCATCATCGGCACCATCAGCATCATCATCAGCACCATCAGCACCATCAGCACCATCAGCATCATCAGCACCATCAGCTCCATCAGCTCCATCAGCTCCATCAGCATCATCAGCATCATCAGCACCATCTGCTCCATCAGCACCATCAGCATCATCAGCATCATCAGCTTCATTGGCACCATCAGCATCATCATCAGCACCATCAGCATCATCAGCATCATCAGCTCCATCAGCACCATCAGCTCCATTTACACCATCAGCTTCATTGGCACCATCAGCACCATCAGCTCCATCAGCACCATCATCATTATCACCACGTCCATCATCATCACCCCCAGTGCCACCATCACCACCATCATCCTTGTCATCATCGCCATCAACTCCATGGTCACCATCATCATCATCATCCCCATCATCCCCATCGGCACCAGCATCACCTCCACCATCATCCCCATCTCCTCATCCCAATCATCATCATCATCCCCATCATCCCCATCGGCACCAGCATCACCTCCACCATCATCACCATCTCCTCATCCCAATCATCATCATCATCCCCATCATCCCTGTGTTCTCCTTCCATTGTCATCACCATCAACCTTATTGCCACCGTCATCATCATGGCACCAGCATCACCTTCCTCATCATCACCCATCATCATCCCGCTCACCATCATCATCATCCCCACTGTCAACAGCATTGGCCACTGGTTCCATCACCATTATCCCCATGTTCTCCACCCATCATCATCACCATCAAGGCCGTTGTCACCATCATCACCTCATCATCATCACCCCATCATCGTCATTACCACCTCCACTGTCAACAGCATTGTCCACTGGTACCACTATCATTACCCCATGTTCTCTACCCATCCACCATCATCCCCATTGTCACCCTCATCATCACCATCACCCCCTGTCCTTCAACAGCAACATCCACTGGTACCACTACCATTACCTCATGTTCTCTACCCACCATCATCATCATCATCTTCATCCACCATCATCCCCATTGTCACCCTCATCATCACCATCACCCCCTGTCCTTCAACAGCAACATCCACTGGTACCACTACCATTACCTTATGTTATCTACCCACCATCATCATCATCATCATCATCATCCCCATCACCCTCATCATCACCATCATCATCACCCCCTCCTTCAACAGCAACATCCACTGGTACCACTACCATTACCTCATGTTCATCATCATCATCATCTTCATCCACCATCATCCCCATGTCATCATCACCATCACCCCCTGTCCTTCAACAGCAACATCCACTGGTACCACTACCATTACCTCATGTTATCTACCCACCATCATCATCATCATCTTCATCCACCATCATCCCCATTGTCACCCTCATCATCACCATCATCATCACCCCCTGTCCTTCAACAGCAACATCCACTGGTACCACTACCATTACCTCATGTTCTCTACCCACCATCATCATCATCATCTTCATCCACCATCATCCCCATTGTCACCCTCATCATCACCATCACCCCCTGTCCTTCAACAGCAACATCCACTGGTACCACTACCATTACCTTATGTTATCTACCCACCATCATCATCATCATCATCATCATCATCATCTTCACCCACCATCAACCCCGTTGTCATCATCATCACCATCATCACCCCCTGTCCTTCAACAGCAACATCCACTGGTACCATTACCATTACCCCATGTTCTCTACCCACCATCATCATCATCATCTTCATCCACCATCACCCCCGTTGTCACCATCCTCATCATCCCCATTGACTCCAGCATCACCTCCATCACCATCACCACCATCATCCATCTCCTCATCCCCATTACCCCATTGCCATCACCCTCATTCACACCAGTGTCACCACCACCCCATACCCCATCCTGGTACAATTCCCCCCCCCCCCCCAAATACCCCACAACTCCCCCCCCCCCCAGGGGCAATTCCCCCCCTTTGGTCTCACCTGGGACATCTGGGGCCGGGGGCAGATGTCGCGGGGGGGCACGGCCTGGGGCAGGAGGGCGTTGAGGAGGTGACAGAGCAAGACCCCATCCCTCAGGGCCTGGGCCAGGTCCCAGACCTGCCCCACGGCGCTGCTGGCCCGGTGCCCCCCCGGCAGCACCCGCGCGGCCACCAGCCACTGGGCACATTGACGCCAGGTCTCCATTGGATGGAGAAGTGATGGGTCCTGATTGGGTGTCAGTGGAGATGGGTCTTGGTTGGGTGTCAATGGAGATCCTGTAGGGTGTCAATGGAGATGGGTCCTGATTGGGTGTCAGTGGAGATGGGTCTTGATTGGGTGTCAGTGGAGATGGGTCCTGGTTGGATGTCAATGGAGATGGGTCCTGTAGGGTGTCAGTGGAGATGGGTCCTGGTTGGATGTCAATGGAGATGGGTCCTGTAGGGTGTCAAAGGAGATGGGTCCTGTAGGGTGTCAATGGAGATGGGTCCTGTAGGGTGTCAATGGAGATGGGTCCTGGTTGGGTGTCAATGGAGATGGGTCCTGGTTGGGTGTCAGTGGAGATGGGTCCTGTAGGGTGTCAAAGGAGATGGGTCCTGGTTGGGTGTCAGTGGAGATGGGTCCTGTAGGGTGTCAATGGAGATGGGTCCTGGTTGGGTATTGATGGAGATGGGTCCTGGTTGGGTGACATCAATGCAGATGAGATCCTGATGGGACCATGTCTATGGAGGAGCTGATGGAGATGGGATCCTGATTGGATCACTTCTAGTGATGGAGATGGAGATGGGTCCTGGTTGGGTGTCAGTAGAGATGGGTCCTGGTGGGGTGATGTCAATGCAGACGAGATCCTGATGGGACCATGTCTGTGGCGAAGCCAATGGAGATGGGATCCTGATGGGACCACGTCTGTGGAGGAGCCGATGGAGATGGGATCCGGGTGGGACCACGTCTGTGGAGGAGCCGATGGAAATGGGATCCTGATGGGACCACGTCTATGGAGGAGCTGATGGAGATGGGATCCTGATGGGACCACGTCTGTGGAGGAGCTGATGGAGATGGGATCCTGATGGGACCACGTCTATGGAGGAGCCGATGGAGATGGGATCTGGATGGGACCACGTCTATGGAGGAGCTGACGGAGATGGGATCCTGATGGGACCACGTCTGTGGAGGAGCCGATGGAGATGGGATCTGGATGGGACCACGTCTGTGGAGGAGCCGATGGAGATGGGATCCTGGTGGGACCACGTCTGTGGAGGAGCTGATGGAGATGGGATCCTGATGGGACCTCGTCTGTGGAGGAGCCGATGGAAATGGGATCCTGGTGGGACCTCGTCTGTGGAGGAGCCGATGGAAATGGGATCCTGGTGGGACCACTTCTGTGGAGGAGCTGATGGAGATGGGATCCGGATGGGACCACGTCTGTGGAGGAGCTGATGGAGATGGGATCCGGATGGGACCACGTCTGTGGAGGAGCTGATGGAGATGGGATCCTGGTGGGACCACTTCTAGTGATGGAGATGAGTCCTCAGGAGGCTCCTACAGCAAGGGGGGCTCCTTCCCCTTCAGGAACCCCCAGGAGCTGATGGCGATGGGGCCACCACCACCGTTGGCTCCTTCCCACCTCCTGGAGAAGTCCTTGTCCCGATGGTGGGCCCCAGGACACCCCCCCCGGCCCCAAGTGCAGGCGGCAGCGCTGTGGGGCCCGGGTGGGACCTGCGGAAGCTGCGGGTGCTGCGCCTGCGCCCCACGGCGCCGTGGGGGCCAATGGGAACCCGGATGCTGGGTCCTTCCTGCTCCTGCTGCCGGGGAGGAGCTGGAGGCCACAGAGGGGCCCCTGTGGTCATGGGGGGTGGTGGTGGGAATGGGGCACCCATGGGGGGGACCTGGGGGGTGGGACTCATGGGGGGGAACAGGGGTCTGGGTATGGTCACCCAATGGGAGCCATGGGACCAGCATCTGGGTCCATGAGGGGCCCAAGGGGAGCCATGGGACCAGCATCTGGGTCCATGAGGGGTGGAGGCACCTGAGACCTGTTGGGGATCTTGTTGGGGGGACACCCCCATATCCAGGTCTTGCCCAGGGTCCTGGTGCAGGGGGGACCCCCAGATACTTCCTTCCCCCCATTGTCCCCTATTGCCCCCCATTGTCCCATTGCCCCCCATTACCCCTTTAGCCCCATTGACTGCCATTGCTCCTATTGCAGCCATTACCCCCATTGCCCCCATTACCCCATTGCCCCCATTACCCCCATTGCCCCATTACCCCATTGTATTCATTGCCCCATTACTCCCATTGCCTCATTGCCCTCATTGCCCCCATTACCCCCATTGCCCCCCATTGCCCCATTGTCCCATTATCCTCATTGCCCCCATTATCCCCATTGCCCGATTGTCCCCATTACCCCCATTGCCTCCCATTACTCCCATTGCCCCATTGCCCTTTTGCCCCCATTGTCCCATTGCCCCCACTACCCCCGTTGCCCCCATTGCCCTCATTGCCCTATTGCCCCAATTGCCCCATTGCCCCCATTACCCTCATTGCCCCCCATTACCCCCATTACCCCCATTGACCCCATTACTCCCATTGCCCCCCATTACCCCCATTGCCCCCATTGCCCCATTGCCCCCATTGCCCCATTGCCCCCATTACCCCCCTTGCCCTCCATTACCCCTATTGCCCCCCATTGCCCCCATTGTGCTCATTGCCCCCATTACCCCCATTGCCCCCCATTGCCCCCATTGCCCGATTGTCCCCATTACCCCATTGCCCCCATTACCCCCATTGCCCTCCATTACCCCCATTGCCCCCCATTGCACCCATTGCCCCCCATTGCCCTCATTGCTTCCATTACCCCCATTACCCCTATTACCCCCATTACCCCATTGCTCTCATTGCCCCATTACCCCCATTGCCCCCAATGTGTCCCTGCTGCCCCATCACCCCCCCCCATTGTCCCTCCCCCGATGTCGCAACCCCATGGCCCCTCGCCAGCTCCTTCCCCGAAATGAGGAAGCACCCGGGAAGCCCCTCCCCCCCCCCCCGGGGGCCACCCCAACCCCCACCCAAGGGACCCCCATTGGTAGGTCCCGACTCCCCCTCCCCCCCCCCAGTGGATCCATTTCGGGGGGGGGGGGCACAGAGAACATCGCGCCCCCCCCCCTTGGTGGCCCCATGGGTGCCCGGTTGCACCCATAGACCCGGTTCCACCCCCCCACCCCCCCCCCCGGTGTTGGGTGGCCCCATGGGTGCTGGTTACCCATTAACCTATGGGTGCTGCTATAAAAGGACCCCCCCGGCCCCACCACTGCCCTCCCCTGCGGCCATGGGGCACCCGGTGCTGCCTATGGGGCTGCTGCTGCTGCTGCTGTGCGCGACCTCCAGCCAGGCCCAGATGTGAGTGATGGGGACCCCCCCCCCCATGGGACACCCCCATTGGAACACCTCTTATGGGACCCCCAGTGGGACCCCCCCAATGGAACCCCCCCATTGGAGCCCCTCTTATGGGACCCCCAATAGGACCCCCCTATGGAACCCCCCATGGACCCCCCATTGGAACCCTTCTTTTTGGACCCCCAATAGGACCCCCCTATGGACCCCCCATTGGAACCCCTCTTATGGGACCCCCCATTGGAACCCCTGGGACCCCCAGTGGGACCCCCCTATGGGCCCCCCATTGGAACCCATTTTCTGGGACCCCCAATGGGACCCCCCTATGGAACCCCCCCATTGGAACCCTCTTCTGGGCCCCCCAATTGGACCCCCCTACAGATCCCCCATTGGAACCCCTCTTCTGGGACCCCCAATAGGACCCCCCTATGGACCCCCCCATAGACCCCCCCATTGGAACCCCTCTTATGGGACCCCCCCATTGGAACCCCTCTTCTGGGCCCCTCATTGGGACCCCCCTATGGAACCCCCCCATTGGAACCCCTCTCCCGGGCTCCCCAATGGGACCCCCCTATAGGCCCCCCATTGGAACCCCTCTTCTGGGCCCCCCAATGGGACCCCCCTATGGATCCCCCATTGTAACCCCTCTTCTGGGGCCCCCAATGGGACCCCCCCTATGGACCCCCCATAGGAACCCCTCTTCTGGGCCCCCCAATGGGACCCCCCCTACGGACCCCCCCATAGGAACCCCTCTCCTGGGCCCCCCAATGGGACCCCCCCATGGACCCCCCATTGGAACCCCTCTTCTGGGACCCCCAATGGGACGCCCCTATGGACCCCCCCATTGGAGCCCCTCTTCTGGGCCCCCCAATGGGACCCCCCCCATGGGACACCACCTTTGGAACCCCTCTTCTGGGCCCCCAATGCGACCCCCCTATGGACCCCCCCATTGGAACCCCTCTTCTGGGACCCCCCCATGGGACCCCCCTATGGCACCCCCCCATTGGAACCCCTCTTCTGGGCCCCCCAATGAGACCCCCCCTATGGACCCCCAATGGGACCCCCCTATGGACCACCCCATTGGAGCCCCACTTCTGGGACCCCCGCATGGGACACCCCCAGAGTCCCCCCCATATGCTCATGGGGCCCACCCCACATTAACCCCCCATATCCCCATTGACCCCAGAACTGGACCCCCCCCCCCATTGGGACCCCCCCCATCCAGAGACCCCCAGCCTACTGGGACCCCCCTGACCAGGTTCCCCCCTGCCATAGATGGGAGCCCCCTTTCCGGGGGGGGGGTGCTAGAGGGCAATGGGGGGCAATGGGTTGCAATGGGGGGGCAAGGGGGGGCAATGGGGGGGGTTGGGGTTGCTTTAGTCCTATGGGGCAGATTGGGGGTGAGTTCCCCCCCCCACCCCCCCATGGGACACCCCCAGGATCATCCGTGTGCCCAGGTCCTCAGGGTGCTGTGGGGACAGATTGGGGGTCCCTGGGTGCCACTGGGTCCCCTGGGTGCTATGGGGGGCTCTGGGTGCTGTGGGGTCCCCAGGATGCTCTGGGGCAAGACTGGGGGGGCTCTGGGTGCCATTGGGTCCCCAGGGTGCTATGGGGTCAGACCAGGGGGCTCTGGGTGCTATGGGGTCAGACCGGGGGGCTCTGGGTTATGTGGGATCTATGGGGGGCTCTGGGTGCTGTGGGGTCCCCAGGATGCTCTGGGGCAAGATTGGGGGGCGAGCTCTGGGTGCCATTGGGTCCCCAGGGTGCTATGGGGTCAGACCGGGGGGCTCTGGGTGCTGTGGGGTCAGACCAGGGGACTCTGGGTGCTATGGAGTCAGACTGGGGGTCCCTGGGGTTCCATTGGGTCCCAAGGGTGTTATGGGGGCAGACTGGGGGGCTCTGGGTGCTGTGGGGTCAGACCAGGGGACTCTGGGTGCTATGGGGGTCTAGGGGTGCTATGGAGTCAGACTGGGGGTCCCTGGGGTTCCATTGGGTCCCAAGGGTGTTATGGGGACAGACTGGGGGGCTCTGGGTGCTGTGGAGTCCCTGGGTCCTGTAGGGATAGACTGGGGGCTTTGGGTGCCATTGGGTCCCCAGGGGGCTATGGGGTCAGACTGGGGGGGCTCTGGGTGCTGTGGGGTCCCCAGGGCTCTATGGGGTCAGACTGGGGGTCCCTGGGGTGCCATTGGGTCCTGAGGGCTTTATGGGTACAGATTGGGTACTCCTGGTGCTATGGGGTCAGATGGGGGGTCCCTGGGTGCCATTGGTTCCTGAGGGCTCTATGGGTACAGATTGGGGTTCCCTGGGGTGCCATTGGGTCCCCAGGGCTCTATGGGGTCAGATTGGCTGTCCCTGGGTGCCATTGGGTGCCCAGGCTCTATGGGGTCAGATTGGGGGTCCCTGCGGTGCCATTGGGTGCCCAGGGCTCTATGGGGTCAGACTGGGGGTCCCTGGGGTGCCATCGGGTGCCCAGGGCTCTATGGGGTCAGATTGGGGGTCCCTGGGTGCCATTGGGTCCTGAGGGCTTTATGGGTACAGATTGGGTGCTCCTGGTGCTATGGGGTCAGATTGGGGTTCCCTGGGTGCCATTGGGTGCCCAGGGCTCTATGGGTACAGAGTGGGGGTCCCTGGGTGGTTCTCTGGGTTCTGTGAGGTCCCCAGGGCTCTATGGGGTCAGATGGGGGGTCCCTGGGGTGCCATTGGGTCCTGAGGGCTCTATGGGGTCAGATTGGGGTTCCCTGGGGTGCCATTGGGTGCCCAGGGCTCTATGGGGTCAGATGGGGGGTCCATGGTGTGCCATTGGGTCCTGAGGGCTCTATGGGTACAGATTGGGGTTCCCTGGGGTGCCATTGGGTGCCCAGGGCTCTATGGGGTCAGATGGGGGGTCCCTGGGTGCTGTGGGGTCAGGCTGGGGGTCCCTGGGTGCTGTGTGGTCAGATTGGGGGTGCTGTGGGTGCTGTGGGTCCTGAGGGCTCTATGGGGTCAGAATGGGGGTCCCTGGGGTGCCATTGGGTCCTGAGGGCTTTATTGGGTACAGATTGGGTGCTCCTGGTGCTATGGGGTCAGATTGGGGTTTCCTAGGGTGCCATTGGGTGCCCAGGGCTCTATGGGTACAGACTGGGGGTCCCTGGGTTGTTCTCTGGGTGCTGTGAGGTCCCCAGGGCTCTATGGGGACAGACTGGGGGTCCCTGGGGTGCCATTGGGTGCCCAGGGCTCTATGGGGTCAGAATGGGGGTCCCTGGGGTGCCATTGGGTCCTGAGGGCTTTATGGGTACAGATTGGGTGCTCCTGGTGCTATGGGGTCAGATTGGGGTTCCCTGAGTGCCATTGGGTGCCCAGGACTCTCTGGGGTCAGATTGGGTTTGCCTGGGTGCCATTGGGTGCCCAGAGCTCTATGCGGTCAGACTGGGGGTCCCTGGGGTGCTATTGGGTCCTGAGGGCTTTATGGGTACGGATTGGGTGCTCCTGGTGCTATGGGGTCAGATTGGGTTTCCCTGGGTGCCATTGGGTGCCCAGGGCTCTACGGGGTCAGATTGGGGGTCCCTGGGTTGCCATTGGGTTCTGAGGGCTTTATGGGTACAGATTGGGTGCTCCTGGTGCTATGGGGTCAGATTGGGGTTCCCTGGGTGCCATTGGGTGCCCAGGGCTCTATGGGGTCAGATTGGGGGTCCCTGGGTGCTATGGGGTCAGATTGGGGTTCCCTGGGTGCCATTGGGTGCCCAGGGCTCTATGGGGCGCTGTGACCCCCCCCGGTGGTGCCGGGTGCCCCGCAGGGTGACGATGGTGACGCCGGCGGTGCTGAGGCTGGAGGTGGAGGAGGGAGTGGTGCTGGAGGCCCCGGGCCTGTCCTCTGAGGTCGAGGCCACCATCCTGGTGCAGGACTTCCCCCACAAGCGCCACGTGCTCCATCAGACCCGGGTGAAGCTGAGCCCCAATGGGGGCATGATGGCCAACACCACCATCAAGGTGGGTCAGCAACCCCCTGGGGCACTGCTGCTCTTCCAGCCCCGAGCTCAACCCTATACGAGACAGTGGAGAATCTCCACGGGGTTATATAGGGCAGGGTGTTCACCATGGGGTCTTTGGGGATGGTTGGCCCTATGGGACAGAGACAGTGAGGGACTTGGTGATGGTCACCTCTAGATGACCTGCCCCAAGCTCAACACTATACAAGACAGTGGAGAATCTCCACGGGGTTATATAGGGCAGGATGGTCACTGTGGGGTCTTTGGGGATGGTTGGCCCTATGGGAGACGGACAGTGAGGGCCTTGGTGATGGTCACCTCTAGATGACCAGCCCCAAGCACAACCCTATACAAGACAGCGGAGAATCTCCACAGGGTTATATAGGGCAGGGTGGTCACCTTGGGGTCTTTGGGGATGGCTGGCCCTATGGGACAGGATCCACGAGGTCCCTCATGATGGTCACCTCTAGATGACCTGCCCCAAGCACAACCTTATATGAGACAGCGGAGAATCCCCACGGGGTTATATAGGGCAGGGTGGTCACCATGGGGTCTTTGGGGATGGTTGGCCCTATGGGACAGAGACAGGGAGGGCCTTGGTGATGGCCACCATGGGACGGTCACACTTGGGATGGTCACCTATGATGACCTACTCCAAGCACAACCTTATATGAGACAGTGGAGAATCCCCACGGGCTTATATAGGGCAGGGTGGTCACCGTGGGGTCTTTGGGGATGGTTGGCCCTATGGGACAGGATCCACGAGGTCCCTCATGATGGTCACCTCTAGATGACCTGCCCCAAGCACAACCTTATATGAGACAGCGGAGAATCCCCACGGGGCTATATAGGGCAGGGTGGTCACCGTGGGGCCTTTGGGGATGGTTGGTCCTATGGGAGAGGGACAGGGAGGGCCTTGGTGATGGTCACCTCTAGATGACCTGGCCCTAGCTCAACCCTATACGAGACAGCGGAGAATCTCCATGGGGTGATATAGGGCAGGGTGGTCACCATGGGGTCTTTGGGGATTGCTGGTCCTATGGTAGAGGGACAGTGAAGGCCTTGGTGATGGTCACCTCTAGATGACCAGCCCCAAGCACAACCTTATATGAGACAGTGGAGAATCTCCATGGGGTTATATGGGGCAGGTTATATGAGGCCTTTGGGGATGGTTGGCCCTATGGGACAGGGACAGCGATGTCCTTGGTGACGGTCACCATGGGGTGGTGACACTTGGGGAGGGTCACCTCTATCTCTCGGATGTTGAAGACCTTGGTCTCGATGAAGGCCTTGGCATCCTCAGCCCCCTTCCCTGTGCCTCGGTGCCCTTGCCCCACGGCGCCCCCCGATGTCCCCCCAGGTGTCGGCCAAGGCCCTGCCCCAGTCCACCGAGAAGCAGTTCGTGTCGGTGACGGCGCGGGTGGCCCAGGTCACCCTGGAGAAGGTGCTGGTGGTGGCACTGCAGAGCGGGCACATCTTCGTGCAGACCGACAAGCCCATCTACACCCCAGGCTCCACCGGTGGGTCCTGCCCCTGGGGGGCATGGCGTCGCCGCGGCCTCTTGGGTGCCGGTGGCTCCTTGGGGTCTTGGGGGCATCTTGGGGTGTTGGGTTCCTTCCATGGCAACCCTTGGCGTCTTGGGGGCATCTTGGGGTGTTGGGTTCCTTCCATGGCATCTCTTGGGGTCTTGGGGGAGTCTTGGGGTGTTGGGTTCCTTCCATGGCACCTCTTGGGGTCTTGGGGTGTTGGGTTCCTTCCATGGCACCTCTTGGGGTCTTGGGGTGTTGGGTTCCTTCCATGGCACCTCTTGGGGTCTTGGGGGCATCTTGGGGTGTTGGGTTCCTTCCATGGCACCTCTTGGGGTCTTGAGGGCATATTGGGGTGTTGGGTTCCTTCCATGGCACCTCTTGGGGTCTTGGGGGCGTCTTGGGGTGTTGGGTTCCTTCCATGGCACCTCTTGGGGTGTTAGTGGTGTCTTGGGGTGTTGGGTTCCTTCCATGGCACCTCTTTGGGTCTTGGTGGCATCTTGGGGCCTTGGTAGCATCTTAGGGTGTTGGGTTCTCTCTCTGGGGTGCTATTGTGACCTTGGGGTGCTTGGTTCCCATCATAGCACATTGGGGTGTTGGTGGCGTCTTGGGATGTTGGGTTCCCTCCATGGCACCTCTTGGGGTCTTGCTGGTATCTTGGGGTGTTGGGTCCGCTCCATGGCACCTCTTGGGGTCTTGGGGGCATCTTGTGGTGTTGGGTTCCTTCCATGGCACCTCTTGGGGTGTTGGTGGTGTCTTGGGGTGTTGGGTTCCTTCCATGGAAACCCTTGGGGACTTGGGGGCATCTTGGGATGTTGGGTTCCTTCCGTGGCACCTCTTGGGGTCTTGGTGGCATCTTGGGGTCTTGGTAGCATCTTAGGGTGTTGGGTTCTCTCTCTGGGGTGCTATTGTGACCTTGGGGTGCTTGGTTCCCATCATAGCACACTGGGGGGTTGGTGGCGTTTGGGGGGTTGGGTTCCCTCCATGGCACCTCTTGGGGTCTTGCTGGTATCTTGGTGTGTTGGGTTTCTTCCATGGCACCTCTTGGGGTCTTGGGGGCGTCTTGGGATGTTGGGTTCCTTCCATGGCACCTCTTGGGGTCTTGGGGGCATCTTGGGGTCTTGGTAGCATCTTAGGGTGTTGGGTTCTCTCTCTGGGGTGCTATTGTGACCTTGGGGTGCTTGATTCCCATCATAGCACATTAGGGTGTTGGTGGCGTCTTGGGGTGTTGGGTTCCCTCCATAGCACCTCTTGGGGTCTTGGTGGTATCTTGGGGTGTTGGGTTCCCTCCATAGCACCTCTTGGGGTCTTGGTGGTATCTTGGGGTGTTGGGTTCCCTTCATGGCACCTCTTGGGGTCTTGGTGGCACCTGGGGCTGTTGGGTCCCCTCCATGGCACATTGGGGTACTGGTGGCATCTTGAGGTGTCAGGCCCCTCCATTGTACCTCTTCAGGTCTTGGTGGCATCTTGGGGTGTTGGGTTCTTTCCATGGCACCTCTTTGGGTCTTGGTGGCATCTTGGGGTGTTGGGTCCCCTCCATGGGTCCATGGGGTGCTGGTGTGACCTTGGGGTGTTGGGTCACCTCCATAGCACATTGGGGCTTTGGTGGCATCTTGGGGTGTTGGGTTCCTTCCATGGGTCCATGGGGTGCTGGTGTGACCTTGGGGTGTTGGGTCACCTCCATAGCACATTGGGGTGTTGGTGGCATCTTGGGGTGTTGGGTTCCCTCTATGGCATCTCTTGGGGTCTTGGTGGCATCTTGGAGTGTTGGGTCCCCTCCATGGCACATTGGGGTGCTGGTGGCATCTTGTGGTGTTGGGCTCCTTCCATGGGGGCCATGGGGTGCTGGTGTGACCTTAGGGTGCTGGGTCACCTCCGTAGCACATTGGGGTGTTGGTGGCACCTTGGGGTGTTGGGTTCCTTCCATGGCACTTCTTGGGGTCTTGGTGGCATCTTGAGGTCTTGGTGGCATCTTGGGGTGTTGGGTTCCCTCTATGGGGTCCATGGGGTGTTGGTGTGACCTTGGGCTGTTGGATCCCCTCCATGACACCCCTTGGGGTCCTGGTGGCACCCTGGGGTGCTGTTGCCCCCTTGCCATGGTCCATGCCCCATTTCTGGATGTCCTCACACCACTCCTGTCCTCCCGCGTCCCCTCCCAGTGCTCTGTCGCCTCTTCGCTCTGGACCACCTCATGCAACCAGTGTCCAAGACGGTGATCATGGAGGTCAAGGTGGGTCACAGGGACACGGGACGGGGCCACAGGGACATGGGGACACTGATGCCACCCTCCCCATGTCCTTCAGACCCCCGACAACATCATCATCAGGCAAGTGCCCGTGTCCTCGCCCATGAAGACCGGCATCTTCTCCCTCAACCACAACCTGCCTGAGGTGGTCAGGTCGGTGCCACCTCCAAGGGTGACCCGGGGACATCCATGGCCATGGGCTTGTCCCCTCAACCCTGTCCCCCTCTTGCAGCTTGGGGACATGGACAATAATGGCCAAATTCGAAGACTCCCCAGAGCAGGTCTTCAGCAGCCAGTTTGAGGTCAAGGAGTACGGTAAGGGGTCCTCAAGGGGGGCGGGGGGTCCCTTCTTCTGCATCGCTGGTGCATTGGGTGTCCCGTCCCCCCCATAGTGCTGCCGAGCTTCGAGGTGGTGCTGGAGCCAGAGAAGAGGTTCCTCTACATTGACCAGAAGGAGGACTTCCGCGTGTCCATCACAGCCAGGTGGGATGGAGACCCCAAATCTGCTCAGTTTAGGGGTCAGAACCACTCATGGGTGATGGGGTCACCATGGAGGTGACAAAGTCCCCAAGGATGGGCCAAAGGTGACAGGTTTGAGGTGATGGGGATGTGGGGAAATAAGGTGATGGGGAAAGAGGGTAGTGGTGATGGAGGACATGGGTTGATGGGGACACAGGGTGATGGAGGACATGGGTTGATGGGGACACAGGGTGGCGGTGATGGAGGACATGGGATGACGGGGACAGAGGGTGGTGGTGATGGAGGACATGGGATGATGGGGACACAGGGTGGTGGTGATGGAGGACATGGGATGATGGGGATACAGGGTGATGGAGGACATGGGATGATGGGGACAGAGGGTGGTGGTGATGGAGGACATGGGATGATGGGGACAGAGTGTGGTGGTGATGGAGGACATCGGATGATGGGGACAGAGGGTGATGGAGGACATGGGATGATGGGGACAGAGGGTGATGGAGGACATGGGTTGATGGGAACAGAGGGTGGTGGTGATGGAGGACATGGGATGATGGGGACAGAGGGTGGTGGTGATGGAGGACATGGGATGATGGGGACAGAGGGTGATGGTGATGGAGGACATGGGATGATGGGGACACAGGGTGGTGGAGGACATGGGATGATGGGGACAGAGGGTGGTGGTGATGGGATGGTGGGGACAGAGGGTGATGGAGGACATGGGTTGATGGGGACAGAGGGTGGTGGTGATGGAGGACATGGGATGGTGGGGACAGAGGGTGATGGAGGACATGGGATGATGGGGACAGAGGGTGGTGGTGATGGAGGACATGGGATGATGGGGGCACAGGGTGGTGGTGATGGAGGACATGGGATGATGGGGACAGAGGGTGATGGAGGACATGGGATGATGGGGACAGAGGGTGGTGGTGATGGAGGACATGGGATGATGGGGATACAGGGTGATGGAGGACATGGGATGATGGGGACAGAGGGTGGTGGTGATGGAGGACATGGGATGATGGGGACAGAGGGTGATGGAGGACATGGGATGATGGGGACAGAGGGTGATGGAGGACATGGGTTGATGGGGACAGAGGGTGGTGGTGATGGAGGACATGGGATGGTGGGGACAGAGGGTGGTGGTGATGGAGGACATGGGAGGTGGGGACAGAGGGTGATGGAGGACATGGGATGATGGGGACAGGATGGAGGACATGGGATGATGGGGGCACAGGGTGGTGGTGATGGAGGACATGGGATGATGGGGACAGAGGGTGATGGAGGACATGGTGATGGGGACAGGGGTGGTGGTGATGGAGGACATGGGATGATGGGGATACAGGGTGATGGAGGACATGGGATGATGGGGACAGAGGGTGGTGGTGATGGAGGACATGGGATGATGGGGACAGAGGGTGATGGAGGACATGGGATGATGGGGACAGAGGGTGGTGGTGATGGAGGACATGGGATGATGGGGACAGAGGGTGATGGTGATGGAGGACATGGGATGATGGGGACACAGGGTGGTGGAGGACATGGGATGATGGGGACAGAGGGTGATGGAGGACATGGGATGATGGGGACAGAGGGTGATGGAGGACATGGGATGATGGGGACACAGGGTGATGGAGGACATGGGATGATGGGGACACAGGGTGATGGTGATGGAGGTGGCAGGAGAACACAGCTGCATGAAGACATGGGGCAATGGGTGACAGGGTGGCACATGGGGACGCAAGGCGGATGCTATGGGGACAGGGGTTGATGATGACAGTGGTGGCTTGTCCATAGGTACCTCTATGGGAAGCGTGTGCAGGGCTCAGCCTTTGTCCTCTTTGGTGTCATGGTGGACGACGAGAAGAAGAGCATCCCCCAATCCCTGCGCCGCGTCCAGGTGACCCCATCCTTGTCCCTGTCCCCTTGTCCCTGCTCCAGAGCCCTGCTGGACTCCGTCTTCTCCATCCCCATCCCCATCTCCATGGTTGTCCCTGTGCCACCATCTCCATGCTGCAGGTGATGGATGGGGATGGAGAAGCCGTGTTGTCCATGGCCACCCTGTGGGAGAGGTTCCCCAACCCTGCGGAGCTGGTGGGACATTCCCTCTACGTGTCCGTCACCGTGCTCACAGAGTCAGGTCTGCAGCGAGGGGCTGGTGGGGACAGGGGACGGGGCAGGGGATGGGGGCAGTGAGGATGGGGAGATGTGGGGATGGGGAGATGTGGGGATGGGGATGGTGAGGATGGGAGATGTGGGGATGGGGATGCTGAGGATGGGAGATGTGGGGATGGGGATGGTGAGGATGGGAGATGTGGGGATGGGGATGGTGAGGATGGGAGATGTGGGGATGGGGATGGTGAGGATGGGAGATGTGGGGATGGGGATGGTAAGGATGGGAGGTATGGGGATGGGGATGGTGAGGATGGGAGATGTGGGGATGGGGATGGGGAGGATGGGAGATGTGGGGATGGGGATGGTGAGGATGGGAGGTATGGGGATGGGGATGGTGAGGATGGGAGATGTGGGGATGGGGATGGGGAGGATGGGAGATGTGGGGATGGGGAAGGTGAGGATGGGAGATGTGGGGATGGTGAGCATGGGGAGATGTGGGGATGGGGATGGTGAGGATGGGAGATGTGGGGATGGGGATGCTGAGGATGGGAGATGTGGGGATGGGGATGGGGAGGATGGGGAGATGTGGGGACTGAGGATGGGGAGATGGGATGGTGATGGTGAGGGTGGGGAGAGGTGGGGATGGGGACTGAGGATGGGAGATGTGGGGATGGGGACGGTGAGGATGGGGAGATGTGGGGATGGGAATGGTGAGGATGGGAGATGTGGGGATGGGGAGATGTGGAGATGGGGAGAGGTGGGGATGGGGACAATGGGGACGGTCCCTTCCCCTGGTCCTGCAGGCAGTGACATGGTGGAGGCCCAGCGCAGTGGAATCCGCATCGTGACGTCCCCCTACACCATCCACTTCACCCGCACCCCAAAGTACTTCAAGCCAGGGATGCCCTTTGACCTGACGGTAACAGCATCTGGGGACAGCGGTGGCATTGGTCCAGGACCCCCATGGTACCAGGGTCCCCCACATTGGGATGGGGACAGCGGTGGCATTGGTCCAGTAGCCCCATTGTACCAGGGTCTCCAACCTTAGAATGGGGACAGCGGTGTCATTGGTCCAGGACCCCCATGGTACCAGGGTCCCCCACATTGGGATGGGGACAGTGGTGGCATTGGTCCAGTACCCCCATGGATGGTACCAGGGTCCCCAAAATTGGGATGGGGACAGCGGTGTCATTGGTCCAGGACCCCCATGGTACCAGGGTCCCCCACACTGGGATGGGGACAGTGGTGGCATTGGTCCAGGACCCCCATGAATGGTACCAGGGTCCCCAAAATTGGGATGGGGACAGCGGTGTCATTGGTCCAGGACCCCCATGGTACCAGGGTCCCCAATATTGGGATGGGGACAGCAGTGGCATTGGTCCAGGACCCCCATGGTACCAGGGTCCCCCACATTGGGATGGGGACAGTGGTGGCATTGGTCCAGGACCCCCATGAATGGTACCAGGGTCCCCAAAATTGGGATGGGGACAGCGGTGTCATTGGTCCAGGACCCCCATGGTACCAGGGTCCCCCACATTGGGATGGGGACAGCGGTGGCATCGGTCCAGTATCCCCATGGTACCAGGGTCCCCCACATCAAGACCATGCCCCGCCATGACCCCACCACAGTGGGGGACCAGGGCCTGTTCCCAATTACATCACGGTGTCACTGTCCCTGTGTCACCCTGCTGGCACCCGGTGACGGGTCCCTCCTGGTGATGTCCCTGTGTCCTCCTGCAGGTCTACGTCACCAACCCGGACGCGTCCCCAGCTGCCCGTGTCACCGTCAAGGCTGATGGCTTCCAAGGTGTGGTGTCCACCCAGCGCGATGGCACGGCCAAGCTGGTCCTCAACATGCCGACCAACAAGGACACCGTCCCCATCACTGTGAGTGGGGAGAGGAACCAGGGTGGCCTTGGAAGTGGTGCATGGAGGGAGATGGTGCTGGCGTGGATGAGATGTCCAAGGTGACCAAGGACCGTGGTCACCATTGACTAAGAGCCGGGGTAACAGGAAGGGGACCAGGACATCCATGGAGGTGGACCACCATGGCCACCATTGACCAAGGAGCATGGTGGCTGCTGTCAGGGGGACAATGGTGGCCAACACCATTGGGTTGACCAAGACGTTGAGGGTCAAGGGATGTCCATTGTCATGGAGATTGGCAAAGATGTCCGTAGTGGGCTGCAGCCAGGGTCAGTCTGGTTGAACACTGCTGGGGATGGAGCATCCAAACCTCCATTCAACTCATCCCAATGTCCCAGCATCCTTCTTCCTTATCTCCAAGCTGGTGCAATTGGGACCCATCACCCCTTGTCCCATCCCTGAGGAAGGCCCCTCCATGTCCTCCTTATGTTGAGGACACCAGAGCTGGGTGCAGCACCCAAGTGGGGTCTCACCAAGCAGAGCAGAGGGGCAGGATCCCCTCCTTGGACCTTCACCCACTCTGTGGTTGCCTGGGTCCTGTTGAGCACCTTGAACACCCCCAAGTCCTTCTCAGGCTCCTCAATCCAGTCCGTGCCTCCCTTGGGATCATCCCAACCCATGCACAAGGACCTTGCCCTTGGCCCCATTGATCTCCATGAGGTTCCCACCTCTCCAGATCCCTCTGGATCCCATCCCACCCCTCCAGCTCGGTGCCACCACATCCATGCTGGGATCTCCTCCCAGGGCCACCCCTCTCCGTGTCCCTGCAGGTGCGGACGGCGGAGCCGGAGCTCCCTGGGCCCCGCCAGGCCTCGCGGCAGATGGTGGCCGAAGCCTACCGGAGCCAAGGAGCATCCGGGAACTTCCTGCACTTGGCCGTGGGGGCCACGGAGCTGCAGCTCGGGGAGAACCTGGCCGTCAACTTCCACCTCAAGACCAACAACAACAACGTCCGGGACTCCGTGCCCTACTTCACCTACTTGGTGAGCAACGGCCACCGACACAACACCGGTGTGCCAGTGCCACCGACCCAAGTGTCCCGGTGCCACCAACCCAAGTGTCCCAGTGCCACCAACCCAAGTGTCCCAGTGCCACCAACCAAAGTGTCCCAGTGCCACCAACTCAACCCCAGTGTTCTGGTGCCACCAACCCAAGTGTCCCAGTGCCACCGACACACCATTGGTGTGCCAGTGCCACCAACCCCAGTGTCCCGGCACCACCGAACCAACACCGGTGTGCCAGTGCCACCGACCCAAGTGTCCCAGTGCCACCAACCCCAGTGTCCCAGTGCTACCAACCCAAGTGTCCCAGTGCCACCACCCCAACACCGGTGTGCCAGTGCCACCGACCCAAGTGTCCCAGTGCCACCAACCCCAGTGTCCCAGTGCTACCAACCCAAGTGTCCCGGAGCCACCAACCCAACCCCAGTGTCCCGGTGCCACCAACCCCAGTGTCCCAGTGCCACCAACCCAACCCAAGTGTCCCAGTGCCACCAACCCAAATGTCCCAGTGCCACCAACCCAAATGTCCCAGTGCCACCAACCCCAGTGTCCCAGTGCCACCAACCCAACCCAAGTGTCCCAGTGCCACCAACCCAACCCCAGTGTCCTGGTGCCACCAACCCAAGTGTCCCAGTGCCACCAACCCAAATGTCCCAGTGCCACCAACCCAACCCCAGTGTCCCAGGGCCACTGACCCAACCCCAGTGTCCTGGTGCCACCAAGCCCAGTGTCCCAGTGCCACCAACCCCAGTGTCCTGGAGCCACCAAGCCAACCCCGGTGTCCCAGTACCACCAACCCCAGTGTCCTGGTGCCACCAACCCAACCCCAGTGTCCTGGTGCCACCAACCCAAGTGTCCCAGTGCCACCAACCCAAGTGTCCCAGTGCCATCAACTGAGCCCCAGTGTCCCAGTGCCACCAACCCAAGTGTCCCAGTGCTACCAACCCAACCCCGGTGTCCCAGTGCCACCAACCCAAGTGTCCCAGTGCCACCAACCCAACCCCAGTGTCCCAGGGCCACCGACCCAACCCCAGTGTCCTGGTGCCACCAACCCCAGTGTCCCAGTGCCACCAACCCAAGTGTCCCGGAGCCACCAACCCAACCCCAGTGTCCCGGAGACACCAACCCAACCCAAGTGTCCCAGTGCCACCAACCCAACCCAAGTGTCCCGGTGCCACCAACCCAACACTGGTGTCCCGGTGCCACCAACCCAACACTGGTGTCCCAGTGCCACCAACCCAAGTGTCCCAGTGCCACCAACCCCAGTGTCCCGGAGCCACCAACCCAACCCCAGTGTCCCAGTGCCACCAACCCAACCCCAGTGTCCTGGTGCCACCAACCCAAGTGTCCCAGTGCCACCAACCCAAATGTCCCAGTGCCACCAACCCAACCCCAGTGTCCCAGGGCCACCGACCCAACCCCAGTGTCCTGGTGCCACCAAGCCCAGTGTCCCAGTGCCACCAACCCCAGTGTCGCGGAGCCACCAAGCCAACCCCGGTGTCCCAGTACCACCAACCCCAGTGTCCTGGTGCCACCAACCCAAACCCGGTGACCCAGTGTCGCCAACCCAACCCCAGTGTCCCAGTGCCACCAACCCAACCCAAGTGTCCCAGTGCCACCAACCCCAGTGTCCCGGTGCCACCAACCCAACACTGGTGTCCCGGTGCCACCAACCCAACACTGGTGTCCCAGTGCCACCAACCCAAGTGTCCCAGTGCCACCAACCCCAGTGTCCCGGAGCCACCAAGCCAACCCTGGTGTCCCAGTGCCACCAACCCAAGTGTCCCAGTGCCACCAACCCAAGTGTCCCAGTGCCACCAACCCCAGTGTCCCGTAGCCACCAACCCAACCCCAGTGTCCCGGTGCCACCAACCCCAGTGTCCCGGAGCCACCAACCCAACCCCAGTGTCCCGGTGCCACCAACCCAACACTGGTGTCCCAGTGCCACCAACCCAAGTGTCCCAGTGCCACCAACCCCAGTGTCCCGGAGCCACCAACCCAACCCCAGTGTCCCAGTGCCACCAACCCAACCCCAGTGTCCTGGTGCCACCAACCCAAGTGTCCCAGTGCCACCAACCCAAATGTCCCAGTGCCACCAACCCAACCCAAGTGTCCCAGTGCCACCAACCCAACCCCAGTGTCCCAGTGCCACCAACCCAACACTGGTGTCCCAGTGCCACCAACCCCAGTGTCCCAGTGCCACCAACACCAGCGTCCCAGTGCCACCAACCCCAGTGTCCCGGTGCCACCAACCCAACCCCAGTGTCCCAGTGCCACCAACCCAACCCAAGTGTCCTGGTGCCACCAACCCAAGTGTCCCAGGGCCACCAACCCCAGCGTCCCAGTGCCACCACCCCAACACTGGTGTGCCAGTGCCACCAACCCAAGTGTCCCAGTGCCACTGACCCAAGTGTCCCGGTGCCACCAACCCAACACTGGTGTCCCAGTGCCACCAACCCCAGTGTCCCGGAGCCATCAACCCAACCCCAGTGTCCCAGTGCCACCAACCCAACCCCAGTGTCCTGGTGCCACCAACCCAAGTGTCCCAGTGCCACCAACCCCAGCGTCCCAGTGCCACCACCCCAACACTGGTGTGCCAGTGCCACCAACCCAAGTGTCCCAGTGCCACCGACCCAAGTGTCCTGGTGCCACCAACCCAACACTGGTGTCCCGGCGCCACCAACCCAACCCCAGCGTCCCAGTGCCACCAACCCCAGTGTCCCGGAGCCACCAACCCAACCCCAGTGTCCCAGTGCCACCAACCCAACCCCAGTGTCCTGGTGCCACCAACCCAAGTGTCCCAGTGCCACCAACCCCAGCGTCCCAGTGCCACCACCCCAACACCGGTGTGCCAGTGCCACCAACCCAAGTGTCCCAGTGCCACCGACCCAAGTGTCCCGGTGCCACCAACCCAACACTGGTGTCCCAGTGCCACCAACCCCAGTGTCCCGTAGCCACCAACCCAACCCCAGTGTCCCAGTGCCACCAACCCAACCCAAGTGTCCCAGTGCCACCAACCCCAGTGTCCCGGAGCCACCAACCCAACCCCAGTGTCCCGGAGCCACCAACCCAACCCCAGTGTCCCAGTGCCACCAACCCCAGTGTCCCGGAGCCACCAAACCAACCTTCCCTTGGCCACCACAGATCATGAGCAAGGGCCACATTGTCCACGTGGGGCGCCAACGGCACGAGGCCGGCCAGAGCCTGGTGACCATGTCCCTGCCGGTGACCTCCGAGCTCCTGCCGTCCTTCCGCATCGTGGCCTATTACCACGTGCTGCCGGACGAGATCGTGGCCGACTCCATCTGGGTCGATGTCAAGGACACTTGCATGGGCACCGTGAGTGTCCCCAGTGCCCTCAGGGGTCTTTGGTTGGGACTTGGAGGAGCCTTGAGGTGGTTCTTGAAGGGCTCGGGTGGTTCAGGATGGGGTTTAGGTGGTCCTTGATAGGGGTTGGATGAACCACGGGGAGGACTGGGTTGCCCTTGAGGGGTTTGGGTGGTCCATGATGGGAATTGGGTGGTCCTTGAGGGGTTTGGGTGGTCCTGGAGAGGTTTGGGTGGTCCTGGAGGGGCTTGGGTGGTCTTTGAGGGGTTTGGGTGGTCCATGAGGGGAGCTGGGTGGTCCTTGAGGGGCTTGGATGGTTCATGATGGGGTTTAGGTGGTTTGTGATGAGGATTGGATGATCCATGGTGAGGATTGGGTGGTCCTTGAGGGGTTTGAGTGGTCTTTGAGGGGCTTGGATTGTCCATGATGGGGCCTGGTTGGTCCACGATGGGACTTGAGTGGTCCATGATGCGGCTGGGGTGGTCCTTGAGGGACTTGGTTGGTCTATGATGAGGTTTAGGTGGTCTGTGATGAGGTTTAGGTGGTCTGTGATGAGGTTTAGGTGGTCTCTGAAGGGGCTTGGGTGGTCCTTGAGGGGTTGGATGGTTCATGACGGGACTTAGGTGGTCCTTGAGGGCCTTGGGTAGTCTATGATGAGGATTAGGTTGTCCATGATGGGTTTGGATGGTCCATGATGGGACTTAGGTGGTCCTTGAGAAGCTTGGGTGGTCCATGATAGGGATTGGGTGGTCCATGAGGGCAATTGGGTATCACTGAGGTCGCTTGGATGGTCCACGTGAGCACTTCATGGTGGGTTTTGGTTGCCCCATTGATGCTCCAGCTCCTCCACGGTGCAATCTCCAACCATCACCTGGAGGACTCCATCACCCCATTGCCTTGGAGTTACCCCCATGGGCACCTCCCGGAGGTGCCATCAAGTGGGTTTTGGGGCACCCCATGGCCATGACCCTCCCCAAGCCCCACGTCCTCTGCAGCTGGTGGTGAAGGGAGCGACGGAAGCTGACAACCGGGTGCATGAACCGGGGACACCCATGAGGCTCCGCATCGAGGGCGACCACAACGCGTACGTGGGCCTGGTGGCCGTGGACAAGGGCGTCTTCGTCCTCAGCAAGAAGAACAAACTCACCCAGTCCAAGGTGGGGGCCCAGGTCGCCATCCCCATTGTGCGTCCCCCACCCCACGATGGGCTTTGGAGGTCAGGGGTGTCCTCTGGTGGCCACAGGTTTGGGACACGGTGGAGAAGAGCGACATCGGCTGCACGCCGGGCAGCGGGAGGGACAACGTGGGGGTCTTCGCCGATGCTGGTCTCAGCTTGGTCACCAACGTGAAGATCTCGACGCCACAGCGAGGGGGTAGGGATGGGACAACCTTGGGGGTGACCCCTTGGGTGGGGGGGGGTGTATCCAAAGGAGGGGTGCCGTGAACCAACAGCTTTGGGGTGTGACAACGGAGGTCCAGGGTTGGGGACGGGGTCCTGAGCTGTGTCTCCTCTGTCCCCAGAGGTGAAGTGTCCCCAACCTGCACAACGCAAGCGCCGCTCCATGCAGCTCATTGAGTACAAGGGCACCAAGGGTAGGTGGCACTGGGAGCATCCCATGGCCCCAGGGGGCACCAGGGCCCATGTCCCAGTCAATACCAGTGTTCCATGGCTATCCCATGGCACCTATCCCAGTACCAGTGTCCCATGTCCATCCCATGGTACCTATCCCAACACCAGTGTCCCATGTCCATCCCATAGCACCTATCCCAGTACCAGTGTCCCATGTCCATCCCATGGCACCTATCCCAGTACCAGTGTCCCATGTCCTTGAAGGACATCACAATGTCCCTGGAAATAACACAACATCCCATGCCCCATGGAACACCAGCTTCCCATATCCCAAAGGACACCATCGTGTCCCATGGCCCTGATGACCCCACAGCATCCCACATCCCAAAGGACACCTTTGCACCCCATGGCCTTGGTGACCCCACAGCATCCCACATCCCAAAGGACACCCCTGTGTCCCATGTCCCTGGTGACCCCACAACATCCCACATCCCAAAGGACACCCCTGTGTCCCATGGCCCTGGTGACCCCACAGCATCCCACATCCCAAAGGACACCAATGTGTCCCATGTCCCTGGTGACCCCACAGCATCCCACATCCCAAAGGACACCAATGTGTCCCATGTCCCTGGTGACCCCACAGCACCCCACATCCCAAAGGACACCTTTGCACCCCATGGCCCTGGTGACCCCACAGCATCCCACATCCCAAAGGACACCACCGCGCCCCACGGCCCTGGTGATGGGCTCTGGGGCTGGGTACCAGCTGGGTCCCTTGGTGCCTGCAGCGGCCGAGTACAAGGACAAGGCCCTGCGCAAGTGCTGTGAGGACGGGATGAAGGAGAACCCCATGGAGCACAGCTGCGAGCATCGCTCCACCTACATCCAGGACGGGGACGCTTGTGTCCAGGCCTTCCTCGACTGCTGCACCCACATCAGGACCATCCGCAACCAGAAGCAGCGCCTGCTCCAGCTCCAGCTGGCCCGAAGCAAGTGATGGGACATGGAGGGATTCAGGGGGGTGGGGGGGGGGGTGGGGGGTGGGGGGGGAGCTTCAGTGATGCTTGGGGGATGCTTGGGTGAACCTCCGGTGATGCTTGTGCCACCCTTGGGTGATGCTTGTGTGATGCTCAAGTGATGCTTGTGCCTCCATTGGGTGATGCTCAAATGGTGCTCGGGTGATGCTCAGGTGATGCTTGTGCCACCCTTGGGTGATGCTCAAATGGTGCTTGGGTGATGCTCAGGTGATGCTGGTGCCACCCTTAGGTGATGCTCAAGTGATGCTCAAGTGATGCTTGTGTCATCCTTCAGTGATGCTCAAATGATGCTTGTGCCACCCTTGGGTGATGCTTGGGTGATGCTTTTGCCACCCTTGGGTGATGCTTGGGTGATGCTCAGGTGATGCTTGTGCCACGCTCAAGTGATGCTTGTGCCACCATTGGGTGATGCTTGGATGATGCTTGGATGATGCTTGTGCCACCCTTGGGTGATGCTTAGGTGATGCTTGTGTCACCATTGGGTGATGCTTGGGTGATGCTCAAATGGTGCTTGTGCCATGCTGAAGTGATGCTTGGGTGATGCTTGGGTGATGTTCAAATGATGCTTGGGTGAACCTCAGGTGATGCTTGTGCCACCCTTGGGTGATGCTTGGGTGAACCTCAAGTGATGCTTGTGCCTCCATTGGGTGATACTTGGGTGATGCTCAGGTGATGCTTGTGCCACCCTTGGGTGATGCTTGGGTGATGCTCAGGTGATGCTTGTGCCACCCTTGGGTGATGCTTGTTTGATGCTTGTGCCACCATTGTGTGATGCTTGGGTGATGCTTGGATGATGCTTGTGCCACCCTTGGGTGATGCTTAGGTGATGCTTGTGTCACCATTGGGTGATGCTTGGGTGATGCTCAAATGGTGCTTGTGCCATGCTGAAGTGATGCTTGGGTGATGCTTGGGTGATGTTCAAATGATGCTTGGGTGAACCTCAGGTGATGCTTGTGCCACCCTTGGGTGATGCTTGGGTGAACCTCAAGTGATGCTTGTGCCTCCATTGGGTGATACTTGGGTGATGCTCAGGTGATGCTTGTGCCACCCTTGGGTGATGCTTGGGTGAACCTCAAGTGATGCTTGTGCCTCCATTGGGTGATACTTGGGTGATGCTCAGGTGATGCTTGTGCCACCCTTGGGTGATGCTTGGGTGATGCTCAGGTGATGCTTGTGCCTCCACTGGGTGATGCTTGGGTGATGCTCAAATGATGCTTGTGCCACCCTTGGGTAATGCTTGGGTGAACCTCAAGTGATGCTTGTGCCACCCTTGGGTGATGCTTGGGTGAACCTCAAGTGATGCTTGTGCCACCCTTGGGTGATGCTTGGGTGAACCTCAAGTGATGCTTGTGCCACCCTTGGGTGATGCTTGGGTGAACCTCAAGTGATGCTTGTGCCACCCTTGGGTGATGCTTAGGTGAACCTCAAATGATGCTTGGGTGAACCTCAAATGATGCTTGTGCCTCCATTGGGTGATGGCTGGGTGATGCTTGGGTGAACCTCAAGTGATGCTTGTGCCACCCTTGGGTGATGCTTGGGTGAACCTCAAATGATGCTTGTGCCTCCATTGGGTGATGCTTGGCTGATGCCCACCCATCTCTTGGCCATCACTTGGCTGGTGCTTGGCTGATGCTGGGGTGAACGTGGCTTTGCCCAGGGCGCGGGGTCCTGAGGGTACGGTCCAGAGGCCCCGTGTCCCCCCCAGGCGAGGTGGACGATGGCTTCCTGGCCGATGAGGACATCACCTCCCGGAGCCTCTTCCCCGAGAGCTGGTTGTGGCAGGAGGAGCCGCTGACGGAGCAGCCCAATGAGCTGGGGTGAGTCCCGGCCCCATGGTCCATGTGGGGCCATAACACCAGGACCCCCCCCCAGAGCCCCCACAGAGGCTGCTTCTGACCCCATGGTGCTGCCTTGGTCCAGCTCAGGGCCCATCTCCAACCCCTGGTCCAGCTTTGGGACCAGCTTGGTGGCCCCTTCCACCTCCTTAGCTTGCCTTGGGGAGCGTTATGACCCCCTTGGCCATTCCCATCCTCTGCAGGATCTCCACAAAGACTCTCCCTGTCTACCTGAAGGACTCCATCACCACATGGGAGGTCCTGGCTGTCAGCATCTCCAAGAACAAGGGTACGTGATGGAGGATTCCCTGGGGAGCTAAGGAATATCCCAGTCCTCAGGGATGGTTCCTAGGTCTTGAAGGGACCCCTGAAGCCTGGTGGGCTTCCTTGGGGTTTGAGGGATGTCCAAGACCTTAAGAAGGTGCCCCTGACCTTGGGGGCATCCATCAAAGCTTGGGGGCATTCCCTGGGACTTGAGGGATCTTCTAAGTCTTAGAAGGACTCCATTGGACTTGAAGGATCTCCTAAGCCTTGGGAGGACTCAATGGGACTTGAGGAATCTCCTAAGCCTTGGGAGGACTCCACGAGACTTGGGAGGCCTCAATGGGACTTGAAGGGTCTCCTAAGCTTTGGGAGGACTCCATGGGCATTGGGAGGACTCCATGGGATTTGAGGAATCTCCATGGACCTTGGGAGGACTCCATTGGACTTGAAGGGACTCCTAAGCTTTGGGAGGACTCCATGGGCACAGGGAGGACTCCATTGGACTTGAAGGATTTCCTAAGCCTTGGGAGGACTCTGTGGGACTTGAGGGATCTCCTAAGTCTTGGAAGGACTCCACTGGACTTCAAGGATCGGAGGACTCCATGGGTATTGGGAGGACTCAATGGGTCTTGAAGGATCCCCTAAGCCTTGGGAGGACTCCATTGGACTTGAAGGATCTCCTAAGCCTTGGAATGACTCCATTGGACTTGAAGGATCCCCTAAGTCTTGGAAGGACTCCATGGGCTTTGGGAGGACTCAATGGGACTTGAAGGATCCCCTAAGCCTTGGGAGGACTCCATTGGACTTGAAGGATCTTCTAAGCCTTGGAATGACTCCATTGGACTTGAAGGATCCCCTAAGCCTTGGGAGGACTCCATTGGACTTGAAGGATCCCCTAAGCCTTGGGAGGACTCCATGGGCATTGGGAGGACTCAATGGGACTTGAAGGAGCTCCTAAGTCTTGGGAGGACTTCATTAGACTTGAAGGATCCCCTAAGCCTTGGAAGGACTCCATGGGCTTTGGGAGGACCCCATTGGACTTGAAGGATCTCCTAAGCCTTGGGAGGACTCCATGGGCCTTGGGAGGACTCAATGGGACCTGAAGGAGCTCCTAACCCTTAGCGATGCTCCTGAGCCCCCCACAAGCCTGACCCAATGCGCTCACCCCCTAGGGCTGTGCGTGGCCGACCCCTATGAGATCACGGTGATGAAGGAGTTCTTCATGGACCTGCGCCTGCCCTACTCGGTGGTGAGGAACGAGCAGGTGGAGATCCGCGCCATCCTCTACAACTATTGGACACACAAGATCACGGTAGGAAAAGGAGACCCAAGCCGTGGGGACCACGGGGCGGGGTGGGGGGTGTCCATGGTCACCTCAACCCCATTGAGCACCATCTCCTGGGGCCCATAGGTGCGCGTGGAGCTGATGTACAACCCAGCGCTGTGCAGCGCCTCCACCACCAAGCAGCGCTACCAGCAGGTCCTCAGCCTGGAGCCCCAGTCCTCATGGGCTGTGCCCTTCGTCATCGTGCCCTTGGAGCTGGGGCTCCATGAGGTCGAGGTGAAGGCGGCCGTGCAGGGCCGCTTCGTGGCCGATGGTGTCAAGAAGAAGCTCAAAGTGGTGGTGAGTGGCCTCCCCATGGTGCTGTCACCGTCACTGAGATGCTCCCAGCACAGAGCCCTGTGTCCCCATGGGGCTGGTACCCAGGGATAAAGGATGCTGCCCACCAAGGATGCTCAAGTGGGGCTTTTCTAGTTTGGAGCATGAGATAAGGCTGCTGGTTTCTACTGGGGCAACAGGGAGAGGTTGGGAAGAAGGACCCAAACCCAACCCAACCTTGAGCATTGGGATCTCCTGGAGATGGGAAAGGGGGACCCAAACCCAACCCAACCTTTAGCATTGGGCTCTTCTGGAGATGGGAAAAGGGGACCCAAACCCAACCCAGCCTTTAGCATTGGGATCTCCTGGAGATGGGAAAGGGGGACCCAACCCCAACCTTGAGCATTGGAATCTCTTGGACATGGGAAAGGGGAACCTAAACCCAACTTTTAGCATTGGAATCTCCTGGAGATGACAAAGAGGGACCCAAACCCAACCCAACCTTTAGCATTGGGATCTCCTGGAGATGGGAAAGGGGGACCCAAACTCAACCTTTAGCACTGGACTCTCACCTCTGCAGCCCGAAGGGATGAGAGTGGAGAAGACAGTGAAGATAATCGAGCTGGACCCGAAGAAGAAGGGAGTCGGTGAGTCCCCCATCTGGTCTTGGGGATGTCTCAGCCCCACAGGGATGTTCCACTGAGGGAAAGGTCTGGGGCATCTATGGGGCAAAAGAAGTCCTACTGTGGGGATAAGGGAGGTCCTACTATGGGTCTGTGGGGCCAAGGGACATCCTACTTGGAGCTGAGGCATCTCAATGAAGAAGGGACATCCTGATGTGGCTCTGTAGCATCTTGAGCACCAAGGGACATCCTGCTGCAGATGTGGGGCAGGGCTGGCTCAACCTTATGGTGTGGGGAGGGGACATGATTTGGGGTCACCCATCTCCATCCTGCCCCACAGATGGGGTGCAGGAGGAAAGGGTGAAGGCTGCCAACCTCTCCGACATCGTTCCCAACACCGAGTCGGAGACCAAAGTCAGCATCCAAGGTGAGCCCAAGGGAAGGGGCACGTGTGGGGCCAAGGGCTTGGGATCCTCCTGGCTTCACATCTCCCCTTCTTGTCCAGGCAACCCCGTGTCCATCATGGTGGAGAAAGCCCTGGATGGGGAGAAGCTGAAGCATCTCATCGTGACACCCTCGGGCTGTGGGGAGCAGAACATGATCGGGATGACCCCTACTGTCATTGCCACCCATTACTTGGACAGCACATTGCAATGGGAGAGCCTCGGCGTCGACCGCCGTGCTGATGCCATCAACTTGATCAAGAAGGGTAAGAGCATCCCCCAAAGGATGGGGGGGGGGAGCATTTCCTGGGTTCCTCTCTTGGGGTGCCAAATGTCCCCATCACCCAAGGTGCTGAAGGAGCTTTGAAGGAGCTCTTGGGTGCAAGCAGGTTGGGGATCTCTTATTGGAAGGCCTGGAATGGGCTCCAGGAATGGGTTGGGGGCCTGAAGCTTGGCTGGGTGCTCCTTGAGGTGCCCAACCACCACCTCCTCCCCAGGTTACACCCAACAGCTCGCGTTCCGGAAGCCTGACAACTCCTATGCGGCCTTCAAGAATCGTCCATCGAGCACTTGGTGAGGTCCTGCGGCCACCGTGGGTCTGGGTGACAGGGTTGGATGTGGCGCTGAGGTTCTCCTGTCCCCAGGTTGACTGCCTACGTGGCCAAAGTCTTTGCCATGGCCATCAAGCTGGTAGACATCGAGCATGAGGTGGTCTGTGGTGCGGTGAAGTGGCTCATCCTGAACAGGCAGAAACCAGACGGGATCTTCCAAGAAGATGCTCCTGTCATCCATAAGGAGATGGTGGTATGGGGGGGAGGATACGAGCCCTGTTGGCTGATGGAACAGGAAGGATGATGTTGGGTGATGGGGATGAGGATTCGGCGGCCAGAGCTTGGCGTGGAAGACCACGATGCTGAGGTCTTCCTCCTCCATCTCTCACACAGGGAGGTTACCAGGGCGCTGAGCCCGAGGTGTCACTCACAGCCTTTGTCCTCATCGCATTGGAAGAGGCCCGGGACATCTGCAAGGGCCGCGTCAACGTGAGTGAGCCCATATGGAGATGGAGAGGGGACGCAACAAGGGACAAGCGCCTCAAGACGAGGGGCTCAGCCTTCATGGCAGCCACCCGAGAATCCAAACTTGCCTCCTTTCTGCCCAGAGCTTGGATAAAGGCATCTCCAAAGCTGCTGAATACCTGGCCCGGAGGTACCAGTCGTTGTCCCGGCCCTACACGGTGGCCCTGAGCTCCTACGCCTTGGCCTTGACAGGGAAGCTCAAGAGCGAGAAGGTTCTCATGAAGTTCTCCAAAGGTGATGTCCGATTGGATGGAGGGGGAATTATGGGTTAGCAGGGAGCTGTGGTCAATGGCTCGATGGCCAAGTGGAGATTGAGGGGTCGGTGCTGGGCTCAGCATCGCTGTTGGGGACATGGGCAAGGTTGTGGTGGCACTGAGCTGGAGGGGTGGGATGGGATCCAGAGGGACCTGGAGAGGTGGGAACCTCATGGAGATCAATGGGACCAAGGGCAAGGTCCTTGCGCAGGGGTTGGGATGATCCCAAGGGAGGCACGGACTGGATGGAGGAGCCTGAGAAGGCCTTGGGGGTGTTGGGTGAGGAGATGCTCAACAGGACCCAGGCAACCATAGAGTGGGTGCAGGTCCAAGGAGGGGATCCTGCCCCTCTGCTCTGCTTGGTGAGATCCCACTTGGGTGCTGCACCCAGCTCTGGTGTCCTCGGCATAAGGAGGACATGGAGGGACCTTCCTCATGGATGAGACAAGGGGTGATGGGTTCCAACAGAAACAGGGGAAGTTGGGGTTGGAGATGAAGGAATTCTTCACTATGAGGGTAGTGGGACACTGGGATGGGTTGAACGGAGAAGGTTTGGAGGAACCATCCCTATTCAAGGCCAGGTTGGACAGGGCTGGGAGCATCCTGCCCTAGTGGAAGATGATTGGACCTGGATGAGCTTTAAGCTCCCTTCCAGCCCAACCCATCCCCTTCTATGGTGTGGGGAGTACCCATCCTTAGAGGGTGCTGAGGGACCGATGTCACCCCAGAGGGCAACCGGTGGGAGGAGCGCAACGCCTTCACCTACAACATTGAGGGCACCTCCTATGCTCTGTTGGCCCTGCTGAGGATGGAGAAGCCGGAGCTGACGGGGCCGGTGGCGCGGTGGCTGGCCCAGCAGAACTACTTTGGAGGTGGCTACGGATCCACCCAGGTGGGCTACGGACCCCCCTGGCACCCATGGGTGCTGCACTGGCACCCGCTGCCATGGGGATGGGGGCATGGAGAGAGGGTTTGAGTGCTGAGGGGGTCACCAATGGCCACGGGGATTCCAGGGACTTGGAATGTGTCATGGGGGACACATCTGGTGCTATGGGATTCGAAAGGCATTGAGGGGTGACTCGGGGCTTGGGGGCCACCTTATGGCCCTTGGGATCCCCCATGTCCTTGGGGAACGCTTCTGGTCCTATGGGAACCTAAAGGCATTGGGGTGCCACTTAGGTCTTGGGGGTCACCATATGGTCCGTGGGATCCCCCTGTCCTTGGGGAACACTTTTGATCCTATGGGGCCCTAAAGGCATTGGGAGAACTCCTGGGGCTTGGGGGTCACCTCAGGGCCCTTGGGGAATACCCCTGCTGCTATGGGACCCTAAAGGCATTGGGTGTGTTCTTAGGGCTTAGGGGGTCAGCTCAGGGCTCTTGGGACCCCCTATATCCTCGAGGAACACCCTTGTTCCTATGGGATCTCAAGTGCTTTAGAAACCCCATGAGCCCTGTCCCTGGGGCCACCTCCAGCCCCTGTAGACCCTCATGGTCTCATCCTGTCCTGGAGGTTCCCCCTGCCCCATAACACCTCCAAGGGCACGTTCCAAGTGCTTGGGGGTCACCCTGAGCTCAGGGCCACCACAGGGATGCTCCAGGCGATGTCCCCAAGCCCTGGTGACACCGGTGTCCCTGCAGGCCACCATACTGGTGTTCCAAGCCTTGGCCCAGTACCAGGTGGCATCACCCCGGGAGCTCAACCTGGACCTGGACGTGTCGGTGCTGCTGCCCCGGCGCGCCAACGCCATCACCTACCGCATCGAGAACAGCAACGCGCTGGTGGCTCGCTCCGCAGAGGTACCGGGGGGGCCACGGGGGTGGCCATGGGGTGGCCCTGTCCCCTCTGTGTCGCTTCATGTCCCCTCTCTATGGCCTATGGGGACGTTCCAAGGCTTGGGATGTCCCTGCCATGTGTCTCCATGTCCCCTTGTCTTGATGGTGCCTGGAATGGCCCTTGTCCCCTCCATGTCCTCCAATGTCCATCCCTCCATCGCATCATGCAACGCTCTTGTCCTCTCCATGTCCTTCAATGTCCATCCCTCCATCGCATCATGCAACGCTCTTGTCCCCTCCATGTCCTCCAATGTCCATCCCTCCATCACATCATGCAACGCTCTTGTCCCCTCCATGTCCTCCAATGTCCATCCCTCCATCGCATCATGCAATGCTGTTGTCCTCTCCATGTCCTTCAACGTCCATCCCTCCATCACATCATGCAACGTTGTTGTCCTCTCCATGTCCTCCAACGTCCATCCCTCCACCACATCATGCAACGCTCTTGTCCTCTCCATGTCCTCCAATGTCCATCCCTCCATCACATCATGCAACGCTGTTGTCCTCTCCATGTCCTCCGATGTCCATCCCTCCATCACATCATGCAACGCTCTTGTCCTCTCCATGTCCTTCAATGCCCATCCCTCGATCACATCATGCAACGTTGTTGTCCTCTCCATGTCCTCCAATGTCCATCCCTCCACCGCATCATGCAATCCCTCCGCCGCGTCATGCAACACTGTTGTCCCCTCCATGTTCTTCAATGTCCCATCCCTCCATGTCCCTCCCAGTGTCCCTGCCCCATCTCAATGGCCCCTCTCCCCATAGACCAAGTTTAATGAGGACTTCACAGTGAAGGCTGAAGGCACGGGCAAGGGGACCATGACCGTGGTGACCATCTACAACGCCATCGTCCCCGAGAAGGACAACAAGTGTGACAGCTTTGACCTGCGGGTGCAAGTGGAGGACGTGAAGATGGGTGAGTCCCCCACATGTCCCCCCTATGTCCCCACTCCGTGTGTGCCCCCTTCAATGTCCCCTCATTGTCCCCATGGCAGGCAAGGAACGGGAGGGTGCGATCCGCTCCATCAAGATCACCATCTGCACCAGGTAGGACCGTGGGCAGATATCAGGGATGCTGGGGATAGGGATGGGAATGGGGATGGTGGGGATAACCCCATAGGGATTCTTGGGAATAGGAACATGAAGGATGGAGGGTCTGGGGACAACAGGACAAGGCGGGTGGCCTCAGCCCTGTCCCCATAGGTACCTGGATAACGTGGATGCCACCATGTCCATCCTTGACGTCTCCATGCTCACAGGCTTCTTGCCTGATGTCCAGGACCTGAAGAGGGTGAGTGTGATCCATGGGGACACATGAGGGGGACCCAGGACCTTGCATCTTTGTCCCACTGTGTCCCCACATGTCCCTGTGTGTCCCATGTGGCCAATGTCACCGTGTTCCACTGTGTCCCTCCATCCCTGTATCCTGATGGATGGCCCCATGTGTCCTGCATGTCACCATGGCCCTGTCCCCAGCTCACAGATGGGGTGGACAGGTACATCTCCAAGTTTGAGATCGACCAAGCGCAGTCAGACCGCAGCAATGTCGTCATCTACCTCGACAAGGTGGGGACATGGGGGACATGGGGATGGGGATGTGATGGGACTGGGATGGGGATGTGATGGGACAGGGATGGGGATGTGATGGGACAGGGATGAGGATGTGATGGGATGGGGATAAGGATGTGATGGGACAGGGATGAGGGTGTGATGGGATGGGGATAAGGATGTGACGGCATAGGAATAAGGATGTGATGGGATAGGGATGGGGATGTGATGGGACAGGGATGGGGATGTGATGGGACAGGAATGGGAATGTGACGGGACAGGAATGAGGATGTGATGGGATAGGGATAAGGATGTGATGGGGCAGGGATGAGGATGTGATGGGATAGGGATAAGGATGTGATGGGACAGGGATGGGGATGTGATGGGACAGGGATAAGGATGTGATGGGATAGGGATAAGGACGTGATGGGGCAGAGATAAGGATGTGATGGGACAGGGATGAGGTTGTGATGGGACAAGAATAGGGATATGATGGGAGAGGAGTGGGGACAAGGACAAGGATGGGCACAGAATGGAGTTGGGGACATGGGCAGGGATGAGATGGGAGCAAGGATGAGGCTGAAGCTGGGGACAGGGATGGGGATGCAGGTGGGGTTGGGGACATGGATAGAGGCTGGAGATAGGAGTGAAGCTGGGGCCATAGGTGGGAACAGGAAAGGGTCTCAGGGGTGGGGACAAGGCCAGGATGGTCTCAATGCTGGGGACAGGGGTGCTGAGGGCCACCGCTGTGCCCCCAGATCTCACACAAGGCCGAGGAGTGCTTCTCCTTCAAGGCCCACCAGCAGTTCAAGGTGGGCCTGATCCAGCCCGCGGCCGTTACCGTCTACAGCTACTACAAGATCGGTGGGTGCCATGTGCCCCGGTGCCACCCTTGCTTCCCCTCTTGTCCCTTTGTCCCACCCTTGGGTCCCCTCTTGTCCCTTTGTCCCATCCTTGGGTCCCCTCTTGTCCCTTTGTCCCATCCTTGGGTCCCCTCTTGTCCCTTTGTCCCACCCCTGGGTCCCCTCTTGTCCCTTTGTCCCACCCTTGGGTCCCCTCTTGTCCCTTTGTCCCACCCTTGGGTCCCTTCTTGTCCCTTTGACCCACCACATCCCTTTGCTGACCCTCACCCTCCACATGTCCCCATGGCTCCCACTGTGTCCCCCCTTATCCCCCCATGTCCCCATGTCCCAGCAGATGACCGCTGCACCCGGTTCTACCACCCGGATAAGGAAGGTGGAAAACTGAGCAAGATCTGCTACAAGGATGTGTGCCGCTGCGCCGAAGGTGAGGTGGGGACATGGGGACACACTAGGTCAGCACCCCTACCATGATGGGACATGTCATGGCCATGATAAGACACGGCATAGTGGAGGGTGGGACATCATGGTGGTGATGGGACGCGGCATTGTGGATGGTGGGATGTCATGGTCGTGATGGGACACATCATTGTGGATGGTGGGATGTCATGGTTGTGATGGGACACATCCTTGTGGATGATGGGATGTCATGGACACATCATTGTGGATGGTGGGATATCATGGTGGTGATGGGACACATCGTTGTGGATGATGGGATGTCATGGTTGCGATGGGGCACATCATTGTGGATGGTGGGATGTCATGGTGGTGATGGGGCACATCATTGTGGATGGTGGGATGTCATGGACACATAATTGCGGATGTTGGGATGTCATGGTTGTGATGGGACACATCCTTGTGGATGGTGGGATGTCATGGTGGTGATGGGACGCGGCATTGTGGATGGTGAGATGTCATGGACACATCATTGTGGATGGTGGGACGTCATGGTGGTGATGGGACACATCATTGTGGATGGTGGGATGTCATGGTGGTGATGGGACACATCATTGTGGATGGTGGGATGTCATGGTGGTGATGGGACTCATCATTGTGGATGATGGGATGTCATGGTTGTGATGGGACGCATCATTGTGGATGATGGGATGTCACAGTCATGATGGGACACATCATTGTGGATGATGGGATTTCATGGTTCTTATGGGACGCATCATTGTGGATGATGGGATGTCACGGTCATGATGGGACACATCACTGTGGATGATGGGATTTCATGGTTCTTATGGGACACATCATTGTGGATGATGGGATGTCATGGTCGTGATGGGACACATCCTTGTGGATGGTGGGATGTCATGGTGGTGATGGGACACATCATTGTGGATGGTGGGATGTCATGGTTGTGATGGGACACATCATTGTGGATGATGGGATGTCATGGTTGTGATGGGACTCATCATTGTGGATGATGGGATGTCATGGTTGTGATGGGACGCATCATTGTGGATGATGGGATGTGTGATGACTGTGATGGAGCCATGTCCCTGCCATGGTGGGACGTGTCACTGTCTCAACAGACCTTGTCATGGCCCTGTCCCCATGTCCCTGCAGAGAACTGCTTCAAGCGGAAGGAAGATGAGGTCCCCATCACCGTCAACCAACGCATTGAGCGCGCCTGCGAGCCGGGAGTTGACTATGGTGGGACATGGGAGACAAGGGGGACATGGGGGACATGGGGGACATGGGGACATGGTGGGACATGGGGGACATGGGGGATCTGGGGACATGGGGACATGGGGGACATGGGGACATGGTGGGACATGGGGGACATGGGGGATCTGGGGACATGGGGGACATGGGGGACATGGGGACATGGTGGGACATGGGGAACATGGGGACACGGGGAAATGGGTCACAGGGGCACATGAGGGGACATAGGTGTGGATGGGGCCATGAAGGGCCATTGAAGAGCACAAGGAGCATGGAGAGATGGGAGGGGACATGAAGGGACAAGGACAGGTGGGGATGTAGAGGGTGGAAAGGTGGAGACATGGGGACCCCCAAGTGCAGTGGGGCCACCCTGGTGCCTTCTGGGGCTGGGGCTGACACAGTGATGTCCATCCCCAGTGTACAAGGTGAAGCTGGTGGCAATGGAGGAGACGCCGTCCCATGACAACTACATCATGACCATCCTCTCCGTCATCAAGATGGGTACGAGCACCCCAGGGTGGGGGGACAAGGCCACCCTGAGGGACATGGGAGGGGTCACCTGGGGCTGGGGACATGAGTTGGGTGGGTGTCACCCAATGGCACTGAGGGCACCCATTGGGAAGGGTCACCCAGTTGCATTGGTGTCACTCAAGGGTGCTGGGGACACCCATTGGGCAGGGACACCCAGTCGGGTTGGTGTCACTCAAGGGTGCTGGGGACACCCAGTTGGGTTGGCATTACCCAATGACAGTGGGGACACCCATTGGAAAGGGCCACCCAGTTGGGTTGGTGTCACCCAAGGGTGCTGGGGACACCCAGTTGCGTTGGCATCACCCAGTGGTGCTGGGGACACCCATTGGGAAATGACACCCATTGGGAAGGGGCATCCAGTTGGGTTGGTGTCACCCAATGGCATTGGGGGCACCCATTAGGGAGGGACACCCAGTTGGGTTGGTGTCATCCACTAGCACTGGGGACATCCAGAGGAGTTGGTGTCACCCAATGGCACTGGGCTCACCCATGAGGGCTGCTGTCACCCAATGGCCCTGGGGACACCCAGTTGGGTTGGTGACATCCAAGGGCGCTGGAGGGATCTGGTGTCACCCATGGCTGGTGATGCCACCAATGGGTGCCCCATTGTGGACCCCACTGAAGCGGGT
The DNA here is from genome assembly GCF_034315485.1 of Pezoporus occidentalis. Lineage (NCBI taxonomy): Eukaryota > Metazoa > Chordata > Aves > Psittaciformes > Psittacidae > Pezoporus > Pezoporus occidentalis. The sequence continues at coordinate 44,513 of NW_026915792.1, read as the reverse complement.
GCCCCTGCTGTGCCGGGGGGGGGGGTGTGGAGGTGACGTGCACCCTGTGTTCTATGGGGACAGGCACCGATGAGGACCCAGCAAGAAGCAACCGGACCTTCGTGAGCCACCGGCAGTGCCGAGATGCTCTGAAGCTCCAGCTGGGTCAGGACTACCTGCTCTGGGGGCTGGCCACCGACATGTGGGTCACCGGCAACCGGTACGGACGTGGGGACATGGACTTGGGGTCCTGGGGGCACGGGAACATCGTGGGACGTGGGGGACATGGGGAGGTTTGGAGACACGTGGTCATGGTGACACATGGGGGACATGGCGGGCATGGGTAGATATGGCCATGGTGACAGTAGATATGGGACATGGGGGACATGGGGCATGGGGACATGGGTAGGTTTGGAGACGTGGTCATGGTGACACTAGATATGGGACATGGGGGACGTGGGGCATGGGGGACATGGGGAGGTTTGGAGACATGTGGTCATGGTGACACATGGGGGACATGGGGGCATGGGTAGATATGGCCACGGTGACAGTAGATATGGGACATGGGGGACATGGGACACAGGGGACATGGGGAGGTTTGGAGACGTGGTCATGGTGACACATGGGGGACATGGGGGCATGGGTAGATATGGCATGGTGACAGTGGATATGGGACATGGGGGACATGGGGCATGGGGGACATGGGGAGGTTTGGAGACGTGGTCATGGTGACACTAGATATGGGACATGGGGGACATGGGGGACATGGGACACAGGGGACATGGGGAGGTTTGGAGACACGTGGTCATGGTGACACATGGGGGACATGGGGGGCATGGGTAGATATGGCCATGGTGACAGTAGATATGGGACATGGGGGACATGGGGCATGGGGGACATGGGGAGGTTTGGAGACATGTGGTCATGGTGACACTAGATATGGGACATGGGGGACGTGGGGCATGGGGGACATGGGGAGGTTTGGAGACATGTGGTCATGGTGACACATGGGGGACATGGGGGCCATGGGTAGATATGGCGCGGTGACAGTGGATATGGGACATGGGGGACATGGGGCATGGGGGACATGGGGAGGTTTGGAGACGTGGTCATGGTGACACTAGATATGGGACATGGGACATACGGGGGACGTGGGACATGGGTAGGTTTGGAGACACATGGCCATGGTGGCACTCGACATGGGACATGGGGGACATGGGACATGAAGACATGGGACATGGAGGACATAGGGAACATGGGTGTCATGGGTAGGTTTGGAGACACGTGGCCATGGTGACACTAGATATGGGACATGGGGGACATGGGACACATGGGACATGGGACATGGGTCATGGGTAGGTTTGGAGACACGTGGCCATGGTGACACTAGATATGGGATATGGGGGACATGGGACACATGGGGGACATGGGATATAGGGGACATGGGATATGGGTGTCACGGGTAGATTTGGAGACACGTGGCCATGGTGACACTAGACATGGGACATGGGACACATGGGACATAGGATATAGGGGACAGGGGACATGGGTGTCATGAGTAGATATGGAGACATGTGGCCATGGTGACACTAGATATGGGACATGGGGGACATGGGGGACATGGGACCCATGGGACATGGGATATAGGGGACACGGGACATAGGTGTCATGAGTAGATATGGAGACAGGCAGCCATGGGGACAGTGACACCCAAGCATTCCCCCTCCCCAAAGCTGAGATTCTCCAGTGTCTCGTACAAGGTTGTGCACCCCCATTGCCCATCCCTTGTGTCGTCCCCCCCCACAACGAGGTGCCACCTCCTTCTCACCATGTCCCCCTTGATGTCCCCTTGCCTCCAGCTTCTCCTACCTCATCGGCAAGGACACGTGGCTGGAGGCCTGGCCCTCGGAGGCGGCGTGCCAGGAGCCTGACCTACAAGCCCTATGCCAGGACTTCGTGGAGTTTGCGGAGGCCATGACCATGTTTGGGTGCCCCTCGTGAGCACCCATGGGTACTCCCCACCCTCCTGCCCCTTGGTTTTGTGTTAAAAAGGTCCTTTCTGATCGCCTGGCTCTGGATCTGCGTTGGGTCGTGGGGACACCAGAGGGGACAATAGGGTGGTGAGGCCTTCAGGGTGGTCATGGGGGCTTTGTAGGGGGCAAGAGGAGTGTGGGGACTCCATAGGGAATGACGGGATCATGGGGACACTGTAGGGGTTGTGGAGATTCCATAGGAGATGATGAAACTGGGGAGATTCCATAGGGGATGATGGGATTATGGAGCCCCCATAGGGGTGATGGGGACACCATACGGGATGGTGGGATGATGGGGACACCATAGGGGTGATGGTGACTCCATATGGGATCATGGGGTCACCATAGGGGTGATGGGGGCTCCATATGGGATGATGGGGTCACCATAGGGGTGATGGGGACACCATAGGGGATGGTGGGATGATGGGGACACCATAGGGGTGATGGCGACTCCATATGGGATAATGGGATGATGGGGACACCATAGGAGTTGATGGGATCATGGGGACACAATAGGGGCTGTGGGGACCCCATAGGGAATGATGGGATCATGGGGTCACCATAGGCATTGTGGAGACTCCATAGGTGATGATGGCACCATGGGGACACCATAAGGAATGATGGGATCATGGGGACACCATAGGGGTGACGGGGACCCACAGGTCATGGGGACCTCATAGGGAGAGATGGGGTTCCATAGGTGACCACACACCTGGTGCACAGCCCCTGGTGCGCGATGGGGCACACCTGAGGCACAGGACTGAAGGCTGGTGGGGATTCTCCAGCGGCTCATATAGGGTTGTGCACGGGGTCACGATGCCCTGGACCCTCCAGACCCCAACCCAGAGGCTTGGGTCCCTCACTGGAAGCCTATGGAGATCCCTTTGCCCACCCTCAAAGGCCTCAAGCCTGGAGAGCAGTGGGTATTCTCCAGTGGCTTGTATAGGGTTGTGCACAGGGGTGATGGGGGGGGGGCGTTAGGCAGGGGAGGCCAGGATGCATCCCCCCCCCAAGTTGAGGGCTGGAATTGAATGAAAGGGGGGGCCACAAGGGGCAAATCTGGGGGTGTTAAGGGCAAATTGGGGTGCCTTGGGGCAGTTTGGGGGGGTCAGGGGTAGATTTGGGGATGCCAGGGCAAACGTATGGGTCTGGAGGGGTCAAAATGGGGGTGCAGGGGCTATCTGGGGGGGGAGGGATAACCCAGCCCCTCCCCATTCCCCAGCGCCCTTTGCGCTCAGGAGCAGAGATTCTCAGCTGGCTGCTATGAGGTTGTGCACCCACACCCCCCCCAAACTTCCTGTTGGGGGGGGGGGTGAATGCAGGGTTGGGGGGGGGGTTGGGACCCATATGTGACCCCCCCATCCCCTCCCCCTTGTTCTTATTTCCTGCTGCTGAGGCCGGATGAGGCCACGGGGGGAGGGGGAGGGGAGGGGAAATGGGTGGGACCAAAGGGGGGGGTGCATATACATGTATATGTGCATTGGCACATGTATGTGCATGCAGACATGTGTGGGTTTGTACACATGTGTATGGGAGCATAAATAACTTTATTAATCAATAAATAATTGTCATTAATAAATTAAGGTCTTAATTTAAGGGGGGGAAAGGGATCACCCCCCCAGGCCTGCTGGGGGGGGGGGGGGAGTGGGAACCTGCAGGGACCCCACTTGTCTGCTCCCCAATGGCCCCACCATGGGGGGCTCAGAGGTCTCCATGTGGCCAGCATCGGGGTCCCCCCAAATGGCCACCATGGGGGTGTCCAAGGTCCATTGGTGTCCCCAACCTCTGGGGTCACCAGCACCATGGGTCCAAGCATGGGGGTCAGCAATGGGCCTTGGTGTCCCTTGGCGTCCCCAGGTCTCTGGTCATGGGGGCCAGCAATGCCCATTGATGTCCATTGACGTCCATTGATGTCCCTCAGTCTTTGGTCATGGGGGTCGGCAATGCCCATTGATGTCCATTGGTGTCCATGGATGCCCACTGAGGTCCATTGAGGTCAGCGATGTCCATTGATGGATGTCCGTTGAGGTCAGCGATGTCCATTGGTGTCCATTGACGTCCATGGATATCCATTGAGGTCAGCAGCGATGTCCATTGATGTCCATTGATATCCATGGATATCCATTGAGGTCCATTGAGGTCAACAATGTCCACTGATGTCCATTGATGTCCATTGATGTCCCCACGTCTCTGGCCAAGGGGTTTACCAATGTCCATTGATGTCCATTGGTGTCCATTGATGTCCATTGAGGTCAGTGATGTCCATTGATGTCCATTGGTGTCAGCTGAGGTCAGTGATGTCCATGGATGTCCACTGATGTCCACTGATGTCCATTGATGTCCATTGATGTCCGTTGATGTCCATTGATGTCCATTGATGTCCACTGATGTTCATTGATGTCCATTGATGTCCATTGATGTCCCCAGGTCTCTGGCCATGGGGGTTACCAATGTCCATTGATGTCCATTGATGTCCATTGATGTCCATTGATGTCCCCAGGTCTCTGGCCATGGGGGTTACCAATGTCCATTGATGCCCATTGATGTCCATTGATGTCCCCAGGTCACTGGCCATGGGGGTTACCAATGTCCATTGATGTCCATTGATGTCCATTGAGGTCAGTGATGTCCATTGATGTCCACTGATGTCCACTGATGTCCATTGATGTCCATTGATGTCCCCAGGTCTCTGGCCATGGGGTTTACCGATGTCCATTGATGTCCATTGATGTCCCCAGGTCACTGGCCATGGGGGTTACCAATGTCCATTGATGTCCATTGATGTCCATTGATGTCCCCAGGTCTCTGGCCATGGGGGTTACCAATGTCCATTGATGTCCATTGACGCCCCACCTCCAGCCACATCCTCAACCCATGGCCCCCTCCAACGCCCCCCTGCCCGCACCCCCGTCCCCCGCGATGCGCAGCAGCCCCACAAAGTTCCCCTCTCGCTCATCCTGTGCCAGCTGCCACCCAGCCCCGGCCCCGTTCCCCCCCGGGGCCCCGACCAGCGCCAGGCTCAGCCGTTCCCCGGCTCGGAGCCTCCGCACGGCCTGGACCAGAGCCGAGCGCACGGGGCCGGGGCCATCGCGCAGCGCCACGGGCACGGCGAGCAGCGGGCGCGGGGCCCCGGAGCGGAGGAGCTGGAGGGTGACGGTGCCCGGGGGACAGGCTGGGGAGGTGCAGGTGAGGGCGAGCTGCCCATAGAGCAGGTAGAGCCCGGCCGTGGTCACCCGCAGCACCCCGGCCGTGGCTTGAACGTCGCCGCTGAGGAAGACGCCGCTGATGCCGTGCTCGTAGCGCCAGAGAGGGGAGGATGGCGGCGATAGGGAGCCTGCGGGGGGAGAGGGAGAGGGGCGCTGAGGGGTGGGGAGATGGGTGCTGCTGCTCTCCCGGGTGCGCCCACGGTGCCGCAGCTCAGACAGGGGGGTGGGAGAAAGGGAGCACAGGGATGGAGGATGCTCTGTGACACCCTAGGGACCATAGGGACAGAGGATGCTCCATGACACCCAGGGGACCACAGGGATGGAGGATGCCCCGTGACATCCTGGGGACTACAGGGATGGAGGATGCTCCGTGACTCCCTGGGGACCACAGGGATGGAGGATGCTCTGTGACACCCTAGGGACCATAGGGATGGAGGATGCTCTGTAACACCCTGGGTACCACAGGGGTGGAGGATGCTCCATGACACCCAGGGAACCACAGGGATGAAGGATGGTCTGTGACACCCTGGGGACCATAGAGACAGAGGATGCTCCATGACACCCAGGGGACCACAGAGATGGAGGATGCTCCATGACACCCTGGGGACCACAGGGACAGAGGATTCTCTGTAACACCATGGGTACTACAGGGATGGAGGATGCTCCGTGACATCCTGGGGACCACAGGGATGGAGGATGCTCCATGACACCCTGGGGACCACAGGGACAGAGGATGCTCTGTAACACCCTGGGTAACACAGGGATGAAGGATGCTCCATGACACCCTGGGGACCACAGGGACAGAGGATGCTCCATGACACCCAGGGGACCACAGGGACAGAGGATGCTCCGTGACACCCATGGGACCCTGTGACACCCCAGGGGCACTCAATGACACCCAGGGGACCACAGAGATGGAAGGTGCTCCATGACACCCTAGGGACCAAAAGGACAGAGGATGCTCTGTGACACCTTGGGTACCACAGGGATGGAGGATGCTCCATGACACCATGGGTACCACAGGGACGGATGATGCTCCATGACACCTGGGGGACCACAGGGATGGAGGATGCTCCGTGACACCCTGGGGACCAGAGGGATGGAGGATGCTCCATGACACCCTAGGGACCACAGGGACGGATGATGCTCCATGACACCCTGGGTACAAGGATGGAGGATGCTCCGTGACACCCTGGGTACCACAGGGACGGAGGATGCTCCATGACACCCAGGGGACCACAGGGATGGAGGATGCTCCATGACACCCTAGGGACCACAAGGATGGAGGATGCTCTGTGACACCCTGGGTACCACAGGGATGGAGGATGCTCCATGACACCCAGGGTACCAAAAGGACAAAGGATACTCCATGACACCCTGGGGACCCTGTGACACCACGGCTGCCCTGTGACACGTCCGGATGCTGCAGGCCTTGGGGTGATGTTTCCATTGTGAGGGCGGAAGGAGGAACCCACAGGAGGGTTTTCGAGATGACTGAGCCGCCCACCTAAGGAAGGGCCTGTCCCCACCTCCCTTGTCCCCACAGAGAGCCCCTCGTGGTGGCCTCAGGCCTTGGGGACTTACCAGCACTCAGCAGCATGTGGGCAGCTGTGGCAGCCTGAGGAGAGAAAGGAAACGAGTGTCAGGAAGCACCCAAAGCGTCCTTGTCCCCAGTGTGTCCCTCGGGGAAGGGGAACTTGGCGTAGTATCGGGATGTGGGGACTTTCCAGCATCCCTCCGGGTACTCTGGGGGGTCCTCAAGCAAGGGGGTGAGCCCTGGATATGGGGGATTTCGTGTGTTTGGGGGTGGGAAACTGAGGCACGGGGAAGGATTGGGGGTCTCCAAGAGCCAGGCAGGGGGTGGATACCCCACTGGTCAGCAGGGAGGGAGGGAAGGATGGAGGGAGGGATGGATGAGGGATGGAGGGATGATGGATGGATGGATGGATGGATGGATGGATGGATGGATGGATGGATGGATGGATGGATGGATGAGGGAGGGATGATGAATGGATGGAGGGATGAAGGGATGGATGGAGAGATGAAGGGATGGAGGGAGAGATGAAGGGATGGATGAAGGGATGGATGGATGGATGGATGAAGGGATGGATGGATGAAGGGATGATGGATGAAGGGATGATGGATGAAGGGATGATGGATGGATGGATGAAGGGATGAAGGGATGATAGATGTACACCACCAGGATGTGCAACCTGGATGGACATTGGAGGAACAGAGACACCCGGAAGGATGGGAAGGATGGAGGGAGGAAGTGAGGGATGGATGGGTGACTGATGATGGATGGAGGGATGGTTGATGGATGGATGAATGGATGGACGGACACCACCAGGATGTGCAACCTGGGTGGACACTGGAGGTAAAGACACCCAGAAGGATGGGAAGGGGGAGCCGGGATGGACAGACAACTGGATGGACACCCGGAGGGACGGACAGACACCCAGATGGATGCTCGGACAAGCGGACACAGACAGACACCAGGGCAGACACTCAGACAGAGGGACTCGGGGGTTGGGGGGGGCACGGACACGGACCTGCGGTGGGGTCCCCCACTGGAGCATCCCCCAATGGAGCATCCCCAGGAGGGCAGCGGCCGCTGCGGCGGCTCCGAGAGCGGCGGCTCCGAGTGCGGCGAGAACCGGGAAGAGGCGGCGGCGGCTCCGGTCCCGGTCCCGGTCCCAATCGCGGTCGTGGCCGGGAGGCAGCGGAAGGGACTCGGGATCGGCGATCGGCGGCATCGCAGCAGGGAGAGAGCGGCGGAGCCGCCTCTTAAAGGGACCGGAGCGGGGAGGGACCGGGGCTGGGACCGGAGGTGGGGACCGGAGGTGGGGACCGGCCGGGAAGGAACCAGCGGCCTCGGGGGCGGGGGGAGCCCGGCCGGGACACGGAATGGGATAGATGGGATGGGATAGGATGGGGGGGGGATCCAGTCCGAGTGACGTCACCTCCCCCCTTCCCCAAAGGGGATTTCGCCTCCTCCGGTCGCTTCCTGCTCCGGGAGGGGGGACATCGGGAACGGGAAGGGGATGGGGGGGGACGGGACATGACACAAGCAATGGGGGGGGGGGGACACGGCTTTCTGGGTTCAACACCGTGCAAAGCCAAGGGGGGCAAGGGAGGGACGCCCCCATTGAGAACAACCCCCCCCCCCACGGGAAACAACCCCCCTATGGGAGAACCCCCCCATTGAGAACATCCGCCCCCCCCCATAGAGAACACAGCCACTATGGGAGAACCCCCATTGAGAACATACCCCCCGCCACTGGAAGCACCCCCCTATAGGGGACCCCCCCATTGAAAACACCCCCCCCATGGGAAACACCCCCCTATGGGAGAACCCCCATTGAGAACATCCCCCTCCATAGAGAGCAGCCCCCCCCCGCCACTAGGAGCACCCCCCCCCCCCCCCATTGAAAACACCCCCCCATGGGAAACACCCCCCTATGGGAGAACCCCCACTGAGAACATTCCCCCCCATTGAGAACCCCCCCCCGCCACTGGAAGCACCCCCCTATAGGAACCCCCCCCCATTGAAAACACTCCCCCCCCCCCATGAGAAACACCCCCCTATGGGAGAACCCCCATTGAGAACATTCCCCCCCATTGAGACCCCCCCCCCCATTGAAAACACACACCCCCCATGGGAAACACCCCCCTATGGGAGAACCCCCATTGAGAACAACCCCACCCCATGGGAAACACCCCCCTATGGGAGACACACCCCCCCCATTAGGAACACCCCCATATGGGAGCCCCCCACATTGAGAACACCCCTTCTATAGGAAGCACCCCCCTATGGGAGCCCCCCCCATTGAGAACACCCCCCCCCCAAGGGAAAACACCCCCGTGTGGGAAATCCTCCCATAGAAGACCCCCCACCAGGAAGACCCCAGCCATGGCCCCCCCCCCCCCCCCCCCCAAGACACCCCCCAAGTGCCCCCCACCCCCATAAGCCCCCTATGGAAACCCCATCGAAATGGGACCCTCATCGATGCCCCACCCCAAGACCCCCCCTTAATTCCAATGGGGTTCCCCCTATAAGTGACACCCCCCCCCCCGTAACACACACCCCCCCCCATTGGGGAGTTCCCTGTCAGGCCCCACCCCTCCCTGCCATGACCCCGCCCCCTTTAGCCTCGCCCCCTTCCGTACACCCCCAAGGTCACAGGAGGCCACGCCCCCTCCCCTCTATTGAACCAATCAGCGCTCGCGCGGGGGGTGACGCTAAAGGGGGGGGGAGGAGGTGCCGGAAGACCGAGTCATGTGACTCCGTGCGCTCGGTGCTGGGCAGGGGGGGAGGGGAAGGGATGGGGGGAGGGACGCGGGAACAGTCGGGGGGGGGGGGGGGAAGCGTTCATGGGCGGGGCTTAATGGGAGTGGGCGGGGTTACGGAGTGGGCGGGGCCTCGGAGCTTCCGGGCAGCGCAGGTTGGTGCGGGGTGAGGGGGGGGGGGGAGCGTGGGAACAGGGGGGGATTGGGGGGGGGGGCAAGGGACACCCATGGGGGGGGGGTCTCGAATGGGGGGGACCAAGGGACACCCGTTGGGGGGGGGTATGGGAACGGGGGGGTCCCGAAGGGGGGGGGGGCGTGGAATGGGGTGTCCCCGTGGGGGGGGTCATGGGAACGGGGGGTCTTAAGGGGGGGGGCCGTGGGATGGGGTGTCCACATGGGGGGGGGTCATGGGAACGGGGGTCCTAAGGGGAGGGGGGCGTGGGATGGGGTGTCCACAGGGGGGGGGCCGTGGGATGGGGTGTCCCCATGGGGGGGGTCATGGGAACGGGGAGTCTTAAGGGGGGGGGGGCGTGGGATGGGGTGTCCCCGTGGGGGGGGGGCATGGGAACGGGGGGTCTTAAGGGGGGGGACCGAGGGACACCCGTGGGGGGGGTCATGGGAAGCAGGGGGGGGGGGGTCTTAAAGGGGGGACACCAAGGGTCACCCATGGGGGCCGTAGGATGGGGTATCCCCATCCGGGGGGTATTAATGGAGAGGGGGGACACCCATGGGGGTCCCCTTTGGGGGGGGTCCATAATGCTGGGGGGGAGGGTCCAGGGGTGATGGGGAGTCCCTGGTGGGGGGTCATAGGAAGTGGGGGCTGTAAGGGGTGACGATGGGTGGTGATGGGGTGGGCATTGTGTGGGGGGGGAGACACGGTGTTGGGGTGCCCCTAAGGACAAGGGGGGCACCAAGGATGGGGGGGGAACACTTGGGGTGCCCCCCAGGATGAGGGGGACCAGGTGAAGCCACAGCAGGACTGAGCTCGTCCCCTTTGTCACAGGGACCCATTGCCACCTCCCCATCACCCGGCAGGTACCTGGGCCCCCACCCCCAAAACGGCCCTAAAACGGGATGGTTTTGCCCAATTTGAGCCTTTTTGGCCCCGTTTTGCTTCCAGAAGGGGGGGGGGAATTGGGGTTTAGGGGTAAACTCTGGCTCCTGGTCTGGTTCTGGGTGTGGGAAGTGATCAAAGGGCTGTGGATGAGGGGGGAGTCAGGCTGGGTTTGACAGCAGCAGCCTCTGCCCTGGGGTCATTGCAGCGCCTTCGTTAGGGGTAATTATGCAAAGGAGCTGGGATGGGGCTGGGAAGGGCTGCGGGGTCTGGTTAAACCGGGTCCAGTGACTTGGGTCCAGTTAAACCGGGTCCAGTGACTTGGGTCCAGTTAAACCGGGTTCAGTGACTTGGGTCCAGTTAAACCGGGTCCAGTGACTTGGGTCCAGTTAAACTGGGTTCACTGAATTGGGTTCAGTTAAACTGGGTTAAGTGACTTGGGTCCAGTTAAACTGGGTTCAGTTCCTCAGGTCCAGTTAAACTGGGTTCAGTGAACTGGGTTCAGTTAAACTGGTTTCAGTGAATCGGGTTCAGTTAAACTGGGTTCCACTGACCTGGTTTCCTTAAACTGGGTTGAACGAATCAGGTCCAGTTAAACTGGGTTCAGTGAATTGGGTCCAGTTAAACTGGGTGCAGTTGGCCTGGTCCAGTTAAACTGGGTTCAATGAATCGGGTCCAGTTAAACTGGGTTCAGTGAATTGGGTCCAGTTAAACTGGGTTCCACTGACCTGGTTTCATTAAACTGGGTTGAACGAATCAAGTCCAGTTAAACTGGGTTCGGTGACTTGGGTCCAGTTAAACTGGGTTCAGTTCCTCAGGTCCAGTTAAACTGGGTTCAGTGAATTGGGTCCAGTTAAACTGGGTTCAGTGAATTGGGTTCGGTTAAACTGGGTTCAGTTCCTCAGGTCCAGGTAAACTGGGTTCAGTGAATTGGGTCCAGTTAAACTGGGTTCGGTGACTTGGGTCCAGTTAAACTGGGTTCAGTGACTTGGGTCCAGTTAAACCGGGTCCAGTGACTTGGGTCCAGTTAAACTGGGTTCAGTGACTTGGGTCCAGTTAAACTGGATTCAGTGAATTGGGTTCAGTTAAACTGGGTTCAGTGGACTGGGTCCAGTTAAACTGGGTTCAGTGAACTGGGTTCAGTTAAACTGGGTTCAGTGAATTGGGTTCAGTTAAACTGGGTTCAGTGGACTGGGTCCAGTTAAACTGGGTTCAGTGAATTGGGTTCAGTTAAACTGGGTTCAGTGAATTGGGTTCAGTTAAACTGGGTTCAGTGGACTGGGTCCAGTTAAACTGGGTTCAGTGAATTGGGTCCAGTTAAACTGGGTTCAGTGACTTGGGTCCAGTTAAACTGGGTTCAGTGAATTGGGTTCAGTTAAACTGGGTTCAGTGGACTGGGTCCAGTTAAACTGGGTTCAGTGAATTGGGTTCAGTTAAACTGGGTTCATCCCAGGTTGGAATATGTGGGATGGGGACAGGTATTGGGATGGGGATAAGGATGGGGACAGGGATGAGGATGAGGATGGGGACAGGGATGGGGATGGGGATGGGGATAGGGATGGGATACAGGATGGGGACAGGATGGGGATGAGCACGGGGACAGGGATGAGAACATGACAGGGATGGGGATGGGGATGGGGATAGGGATAAGGATGGGGACAGGGATGAGGATGAGGATGGGGACAGGGATGAGGATGAGGATGGGGACAGAGATGGGGATGAGCACGGGGACAGGGATGGGAATGAACATGGGGACAGGGATGGGGATGAGCACGGGGACAGGGATAGGGATAAGGATGGGGACAGGGATGGGGATGGGGATGGGGATGGGGATGCGCACGGGGATGGGGATGAGGATGGGGACAGGGATGGGGATGGGGATAGGGATAAGGATGGGGACAGGGATGGGGATGGGGACAGGGATGGGGATGAGCACGGGAACAGGGATGGGGATGAGGATGGCGCCAGTGACCCCCATCTCCGGCCTTTGCCTTTGCCTTTTTCTCCCTCCCAACCCCATTTCCCAGCTCCCAGCATTCCCCATGGATCTCATCAGCATCGCCTGCGCCGCTCTCCTGGCACTGCCCGTGGTGGCCCTCGTGGCACTGGCGCATCGCCTGGGGCTCCTCTACCAGCTCTTCCATCAGGTAGCACAAAACGGGCTGAGAACGGGGTGCTTTGGCCCCATCCCACCTCTTGGAGCTGGTGGCAACCTCCGGGTGTGCTCCCGGTGACCACGGCACCGTGCAGGTGGACCCCCAAAGCCCTCGGCACGGTGGGGAGCTGGTGGCGGAGGTGCTGAAGGCGCACGGGGTCCGCTTCATCTTCACCCTGGCCGGCGGCCACATCTCCCCTGTCCTGGTGGCCAGCGAGAAGGTGGGGATCCGAGTGGTGGACACCAGGCACGAGGCCACCGCGGTCTTTGCCGCTGATGCCGTCTCCAGGATCTCCGGTGAGGATGTGGAGGGGTTCGGGGTGATCCCATCCATGGTCAGCATCTCCTGCCCCCATGGATATGGATGCGTTTGGGGTGATCCCATCCATGGTCAGCATCTCCTGCCCCAATGGATGGATGCGTTTGGGGTGATCCCATCCATGGTCAGCATCTCCTGCCCCAATGGATGGAGGGGTTCGGGGTGGTCCCATCTGTGGTCAGCATCTCCTGCCCCAATGGATGGAGGAGTTCAGGGTGATCCCATCCATGGTCAACATCTCCTGCCCCAATGGATGGAGGGGTTCGGGGTGGTCCCATCTGTGGTCAGCATCTCCTGCCCCAGTGGATGGAGGGGTTTGAGGTGATCCCATCCATGGTCAGCATATCCTGCCCCCATGGATATGGATGCGTTTGGGGTGACCCCATCCATGGTCAACATCTCCTGCCCCAATGGATGGATGGGTTTGGAGTGCCCCCATCCATGGTCAGCATCTCCTTCCCCAGTGGATGAAGGGGTTTGGAGTGACCCCATCCATGGTCAGCATCTCCTTCCCCAATGGATGAAGGGGTTTGGAGTGACCCCATCCATGGTCAGCGTCTCCTGCCCCAATGGATATGGATGGGTTTGGGGTGACCCCATCCATGGTCAGCATCTCCTGCCCCAATGGATATGGATGCGTTTGGGGTGACCCCATCCATGGTCAGCATCTCCTGCCCCAATGGATATGGATGCGTTTGGGGTGATCCCATCCGTGGTCAGCATCTCCTGCCCCAGTGGATGTGGAGGGGTTCTGATGGTCCCCATTGGCCTCCCCTTAGGTCGCATCGGCGTCGCCGTGGTCACCGCTGGTCCCGGTGTCACCAACACGGTGACGGCCGTCAAGAACGCCCAGATGGCCGAGTCCCCATTGCTGCTCATCGGGGGCGCGGCCGCCTCCCTGCAGAAGGTGGGACCCCAAAACCAACCCATTTTGTGGGGTTCTTCACCCATTCTTGGGGGTTTCTTCACCCAACTTGGGGCATTCACCCATTTTGGGGCGTTCTTCACCCGATTTGGGGAGGTTTTCACCCATTTTGGGGGGTTCTTCTGTTTTTTTTGGGTTCTTCTGTTTTTGGGGGGTTCTTCTGTTTTTTGGGGGATTCTTCACCCAATTTGGGGCATTCACCCATTTTGGGGGGCTCTTCGCCCATTTTGGGTGGCTCTTTACCCATATTTGGGTGTTCTTCACCCATTTTTGGAGGTTCTTCACCCTTTTGGGGGATTCTTCACCCATTTTGGGGGATTCTTCACTATTTTTTTGGTTCTTCACCCATTTTTGGGGGTTCAGCCAATTTTGGGAGGTTATCACCCATTTTGGGGGGTTCTTCATTTTTGGGGGGTTCTTCACTTTTCGGGGGTTCTTCACCCCTTTTGGGGCATTCTTCACCCATTTTGGGGGGTTCACCCGTTTTTGGGTGTTCTTCACCCATTTTGGAGGTTCTGCACCCATTTTTGGAGGTTCGCCCATTTTTTGAGTTCTTCACCCATTTGGGGGGATTCTTCACTATTTTTTTGGTTCTTCACCCATTTGGAGGGTTCTTCACCCATTTGGGGGGATTTTCCACCCATTTTTGGGGGTTCTTCACCCATTTTGGGGTTCTTCACCTGGTTTTTGTTTTCTTAACTTTTTTGGGGGGGTTTCACCCAATTTTGGGGTGTTCTTCACTCATTTTTTAGGTTCTTCACCTATTTTGGGGTGTTCTTCACCCATTTGTTTTTTTTTTACCTGGTTTTGGGGGTTTCTTCTCCCATTTTGGGGGTTCATCCATTTTGGGGGTTCTTCGCCAATTTTGGGTCTTCTTCTCCCATTCTTGGGGTTCTTCACCCATTTTGGGGGTTCTTGACCCCTTTTGGGGATTCACCCATTTTGGGCATTCTTCACCCATTTGGGGGTTTCTTCACCCATTTTGGGGGTTCTTGACCCCTTTTGGGGATTCACCCATTTTGGGCATTCTTCACCCATTTGGGGGGTTTCTTCACCCATTTTTGGCCATTCTTCACCCATTTTGGGTCTTCTTCACCCATTCTTGGGGTTCTTCACCCATTTTGAGCATTCTTCACCCATCTGGGGGGTTTCTTCACCCATTTTGGGCATCCTTCACCCATTTTGGCGGTTTCTTCACCCATTTTGGGGGTTTCTTCACCCATTTTGGAGGTTTCTTCACCCATTTTGGGGGTCCTCCCCTCCCCAGGGCCGCGGAGCTCTGCAGGACATTGACCAGCTCTCGCTCTTCAGGACCCTCTGCAAAGCGACCGTCTCGGTGCGAACGGTGCGGGGCATCGTCCCAACACTCCGCAAAGCCATCGCCGCCGCGCAGTCGGGGACCCCAGGTAAGGAATTGGGGTGGTGGCCCCCCAAAACCCCATCCAGGTTCAGGGTGATGGGGTTCATCCCCACCATGGGTCATCCAGTGTGGGTTTTGGGGTGATATGGATGGAATCAGTGGGGTATAACCCCCAAAGTTGTTTTGGGGTGACATTGGGGTCTTCTCCGTTGCCATCACCGGTAGCGCCGTCAAGGACCACCAGTAAGGAGTTAGGTTGGTGGTACCCCAAAACCAGCCCCAAGTTTGTGGTGGTGGGTTTTATCCTTACCATGGGTCATCCAATGTGGGTTTTGGGGTGATATTGATGGAATCAGTGGTGTTTAAGCCCTCAAAGTGGTTTTGGGGTGACATTGGGGTCTTCTCCATTGCCATCTCCACCATGCAGTCAAGGACCGCCAGTAAGGAGTTGGGGTGGTGGCACACCAAAACCCCATCCAGGTTCAGGGTGATGGGGTTCATCCCCACCATGGGTCATCCAGTGTGGGTTTTGGGGTGATATGGATGGAATCAGTGGTGTTTAAGCCCTCAAAGTGGTTTTGGGGTGACATTGGGATCTTCTCCATTGCCATCTCCACCATGCAGTCAAGGACCGCCAATAAGGAGTTGGGGTGGTGGCACCCCAAAACCCCATCCAGGTTCAGGGTGATGGGGTTCATCCTCACCATGGGTCATCCAATGTGGGTTTTGGGGTGATATTGATGGAATTAGTGGTGTTTAAGCCCTCAAAGTGGTTTTGGGGTGACATTGGGATCTTCTCCATTGCCATCTCCACCATGCAGTCAAGGACCGCCAATAAGGAGTTGGGGTGGTGGCAGCCCAAAACTGTATCCAGGTTCAGGGTGATGGGGTTCATCCCCACTGTGGGTCATCCTGTGTGGGTTTTGGGGTGATATGGATGGAATCAGTGGGGTTTTAAGCCCACAAAATGGTTTTGGGGTGACATTGGGGTCTTCTCCATTGCACCCCAATCCCCTAGGACCCGTCTTTGTGGAGCTCCCCATCGATGTCCTGTACCCCTTCCATGTGGTGCAGAAGGAGATCACTGGCACCAAGGGCGCCCGGGGGCTGCGGGGGAAGGTGGTTCAATGGTGAGCAGCACCCCCAAATGGGACCCAGCACCCCCAAATGGGACCCAGCACCCCCAAACGGGACCCATCCCATCCATAGGTACCTCCAAAACTACATCCGGAACCTCTTTGTGGGTGCTTGGGACCCCCAGGATGTGTCCCCGTTGCCAGTGAAGGTGCCGTTGGCCACTGAGGATGAGGTGGGATATGGGGGGGATACAGCATGGATGGGGGCTTTGGGGGTCTGGGGATGGGGGGATTGTAGGGGGATGAGGTGGGATGGGTTTGGGATTGGGTAGGGTGGGTTTGGGATTGGATGGGGTGGGTTTGGGATTGGGTAGGGTGGGTTTGGAAGCCCTGGGATGGGTTTGGGATTGGATGGGGTGGGTTTGGGATTGGATGGGGTGGGTTTGGAAGCACTGGGATGGGTTTGGGATTGGATGGGGTGGGTTTGGAAGTACTGGGGTGGGTTTGGGATTGGATGGGGCGGGTTTGGGATTGGATGGGGCGGGTTTGGGATTGGATGGGGTGGGTTTGGAAGCACTGGGATGGGTTTGGGATTGGATGGGGTGGGTTTGGAAGCACTGGGATGGGTTTGGGATTGGATGGGGTGGGTTTGGGATTGGATGGGGTGGGTTTGGAAGCACTGGGATGGGTTTGGGATTGGATGGGGTGGGTTTGGGATTGGATGGGGTGGGTTTGGAAGCACTGGGATGGGTTTGGGATTGGATGGGGTGGGTTTGGGATTGGATGGGGTGGGTTTGGGATTGGATGGGGTGGGTTTGGAAGCACTGGGATGAGTTTGGGATTGGATGGGGTGGGTTTGGGATTGGATGGCGTGGGTTTGGAAGCACTGGGGTGGGTTTGGGATTGGATGGGGTTGGTTTGGAAGCACTGGGATGGGTTTGGGATTGGATGGGGTGGGTTTGGGATTGGATGGGGTGGGTTTGGAAGCACTGGGATGGGTTTGGGATTGGATGGGGTGGGTTTGGGATTGAGCAGAAATGGGTTTTGGGGTTAAATCAGCTGAGTTTGGGATAGGATGAACCAGGTTTGGGGCCAAATGAAGCTGGGTGGAGGTGGCTTTGGATCTGATGGAGGTGATTCTGGGTCGGAGGGTTTTGGGTCCAAAGGAGGTGATTTGGGTCTGAAGGAGCTGATTTTGGGTCTGAAGGTGATTTTGGTTCTGAATTGATTTTGGGTGTGAAGGAGGTGATTTTGGGTGTAAATGAGGTGATTTTGGGTGTAAAGGAGGTGATTTTGGGTGTGAAGGAGGTGATTTTGGGTGTGAAGGAGGTGATTTTGGGTGTAAATGAGGTTATTTTGTGTGTGATGGAGCTGATTTTGGGTGTGAAGGAGGTGATTTTGGGTGTGAAGGAGGTGATTTTGGGTGTGAAGGAGGTGATTTTGGGTGTAAAGGTGATTTTGGGTGTAAAGGAGGTGATTTTGGTGTAAAGGAGGTGATTTTGGGTATAAAGGTGATTTTGGGTGTAAACGAGGTGATTTTAGGTGTGAAGGAGGTGATTTTGGGTGTAAAGGAGGTGATTTTGGGTTTAAATGAGGTGATTTTGGGTGCACTGGAGGTGATTTTGGGTGTGAAGGAGGTGATTTTGGGTGTAAATGAGGTGATTTTGGGTCCAGGTCCAGCGCTGCGCGGAGCTGCTGAGCAGGGCCACCAAGCCCCTGGTGCTGGTGGGCAGCCAGGCCCTGCTGCCCCCGACCCCGGCCGAGGAGCTGCGGTGAGGCCAGGATGGGGCTGGGGGGAGGAACCAATTTGGGGACAATTGAGGTGGTTTTGGGTACGAATCAGCCAGTTTTGGGGTCCAATGAACTGGTTTGGGGATGGAGGAACTGGTTTGGGGATGGAGGAACTGGTTTGGGGATGGAGGAACTGGTTTGGGGATAGAGTAATGGGTTTGGGGATGCAGGAACCGGTTTGGGGAGGAGGAACCAGTTTGGGGACAATTGAGATGGTTTTGGGGACAGGTCAGACAATTTGGGGACCAATGAACTGGTTTGGGGATGGAGGAACGAGTTTGGGGACAATTGAGATGGTTTTGGGGACAAATCAGCCAATTTGGGGTCCAAAGAACTGGTTTGGGGATGGAGGAACTGGTTTGGGGACAATTGAGATGGTTTTGGGGACAAATGAACTGGTTTGGGGATGGAGGAGCCAATTTGGGGACCAATTTTGAGTGAACGGTTTGGGGATGGAGGAACGAGTTTGGGGACAATTGAGATGGTTTTGGGGACAAATCAGCCAATTTTGGGTCCAGTGAACTGGTTTGGGGATGGAGGAACCAGTTTGGGGACAATCGAGCTGGATTTGGGGACAAATCAGCCAATTTTGGGTCCAGTGAACTGATTTGGGGATGGAGGAATGGGTTTGGGGATGGAGGAACCGGTTTGGGGACCGTTGAGATGGTTTTGGGGACAGATCAGCCAATTTGGGGTCCAATGAACCGGTTTGGGGATGGAGGAACTGGTTTGGGGATGGAGGAACCAGTTTGGGGACAATTGAGCTGGTTTTGGGGACAGATCAACCAATATTGGGTCCAATGAACTGGTTTGGGGATGGAGGAGCCAGTCTGGGGACAGTTCAGATGGTTTTGGGGACAGATCAGTCAATTTTGGGTCCAGTGAACTGGTTTGGGGATGGAGGAACCGGTTTGGGGATGGAGGAACCGGTTTGGGGACCGTTGAGATGGTTTTGGGGACAGATCAGCCAATTTGGGGTCTAATGAACCAATTTGGGGACAATTGAGGTGGTTTTGGGGTCAGATCAGCCACTTTTGGGTCCAATGAACTGGTTTGGGGATGGAGGGACCAGTTTGGGGATGGAGGAACCGGTTTGGGGACAATTGAGCTGGTTTTGGTGACAAATCAGCCAATTTGGGGTCCAAAGAACTGTTTTGGGGATGGAAGAACCTTTTTGGGGATGGAGGAACCAGTTTGGGGACAATTGAGGTGGTTTGGGGGATGAATCAGCCGATTTGGGGACCAATGAACTGGTTTGAGGATGGAGGAACCAGTCTGGGGACAATTGAGGTGGTTTGGGGGATGAATCAGCCGATCTGGGGACCAATGAACTGGTTTGAGGATGGAGGAACCAGTCTGGGGACAATTGAGATGGTTTTGGGGACAAATCAGCTAATTTGGGGTCCAATTAACTGGTTTGGGGATGGAGGAACCGTTTTGGGGATGGAGGAACCAGTTTGGGGACAATTGAGCTGGTTTTGGGGACAGATCAACCAATATTGGGTCCAATGAACTGGTTTGGGGATGGAGGAGCCAGTCTGGGGACAGTTCAGATGGTTTTGGGGACAGATCAGCCAATATTGGGTCCAATGAACTGGTTTGGGGATGGAGGGACTGGTTTGGGGACAGTTGAGCTGTTTTGGGGGCCAAATCAGCCAATTTGGGGTCCAGTGAACCGGTTTGGGGATGGAGGAACCGGTTTGGGGATGGAGGAACCAATTTGGGGATGGTTTGGGAACAGTGGAGCTGGATTTGGGGACACATCAGCCAATTTAGGGTCTGGTGAGATGATTCGGGGATGGAGGAGCTGATTTGGGGATGGAGGAACCAGTTTGGGGCCAATTGAGCTGGATTTGGGGCTGGACCATCAGTTTGGGGACAGCAGAGCCACGTTTGGGTCTGCCTGAGCCCATTTTGGGCTCAAATGCACCGATTTTGGGGCCGAACTGAACCGCTCGTGGGGTGCCCTGAGCCAACCACATTTTGGGGTGAAAGCACCCAATTTGGGGCCACAACCATCGCAGTTTTGGGGCTGAAACCACGGAATTGAGGTGGTTTTGGTGCTCACTGACCCCATGTGTGTCCTGTCCGTCCCCCGTCCCCCCCCCAGTGCAGCGCTGGAGGCTCTGGGGGTCCCCTGTTACTTGGGGGGCGCAGCGAGGGGGCTCCTGCCCCCCAACAGCCCCATCCTCCTGCGGCAGAGCCGGCGCGAGGCCCTGCGGGAGGCAGACCTGGTGCTGCTGGCAGGTACCGGGATGGGGCTGGGATGGGGTCGGGAAGGGGCTGGGATGGAGCTGGGATGGGGTCGGGATGGGGCTGGGATGGGGTCGGGATGGGATCAGGATGGGGTCGGGATGGGGCTGGGATGGGGTTGGGATAGGATTGGGTTGGGGCTGGGATGGGGTTGGGATAGGATTGGGTTGGGGTTGGGATGGGACTGGGATGGGGTCGGGATGGGATCAGGTTGGGGTCGGGATGGGGCCGGGATAGGGTCGGGATGGGGCTGGGGTGGGATCGGGATGGGGCTGGGATGGGGTCAGGAAGGGGCTGGGATGGGGTTGGGATGGGGTGAGGATGGGATTGGGATGGGGGTGGGCTGGGGTCAGGATGGGGCTAAGATAGGGTTGGGATGGGGTGAGGATGGGATTGGGATGGGATTGGGATGGGGCTGGGATGGGGTCAGGATGTGGCTGAGATAAGGTTGGTTTGGGGTCAGGATAGCGTCGGAATGTGGCTGGGATAGGATAGAGATGGGGTTGGGATGGGATCAGGATAGGATTGGGATGGGGCTGGGAGGGGGTCGGGATGGGGCTGGGATGGGATTGGGATGGTGCTGGGATGAGGTCGGGATAGGGCTGGGATGGGGTTGGGATTGGGTCAGGATGGGATTGGGATGGGTTCAGGATAGGGCTGGGGTGGGGCTGGCATGGGGTCGGGATGGGGCTGGGATGGGGCAGGGGTGGGGCCAGGATGGGGCTGGGATCGGGTTGGGGTTGGGATGGGGCTGGGATGGGGTCGGGATGCAGCTGGGATGGGGTCAGGATGTGGGTTGGGATGCAGCTGGGATGGAGTCGGGATGCGGCTGGGATTGGGTCAGGATGCGGCTGGGATTGGGTCAGGATGCGGCTGGGATGGGGTCGGGATGCAGCTGGGATTGGGTCAGGATGCGGCTGGGATGGGGTCGGGATGCGGCTGGGATGGGGTCAGGATGCGGCTGGGATTGGGTCAGGATGCGGCTGGGATTGGGTCAGGATGTGGCTGGGATGGGGTCAGGATGCGGCTGGGATTGGGTCAGCGTGGCATTGGGATGGGGCTGGAATGCATCCGGGATGAGGTTGGGATGGGGCCCAATTCCATATGGAAATCTGCGCTTCCTTTGGTTGAATTCCCAAGGGAAGGGGGCTCACGTGTTGTGTCCCCATCCCAACATCCCCCCCCATGTACATCCCTAAGGCGCCGTGTGCGACTTCCGCCTCTCCTATGGGCGCCTCTTCGGCCGCGGCGCCGCCATCGTGGCCGTGAACCGGGATCGGGAGCAGCTCCTCCGGAATTCCGACGTCTTCTGGAAAGCCCGGCTGGCCGTGCAAGGTGGGAGCATGCCGGGCCCGAGGTGGGTGCTGTGGGGCAGGCGCTATGGGGCGCTATGGGGTGATGGGTGCTCTCCATAGGGGATGCCGCGTCCTTCGTGGTGCGGCTGGCGCGGAGCCTCCCGGGATACGGCTGCTCCGGGGAATGGCTGCAGCGGCTGCGGGAGAGGGAGCGGGGCAAGGAGCAGGAGAACCGGTGAGAGGGGGTGGGATGGGGATGGGGTGGGGATGGGGATGGGGTGGGATGGGGATGAGGTGGGGATGGGGTGGGGTGGGGATGGGAATGGGGTGGGAATGGGGATGGGGATGGGGTGGGGATGGGGTGGGGTGGGGATGGGGTGGAATGGGAATGGGGATGGGGTGGGAATGGGGTTTGGGATAGGGATGGGGACAAGGATGTGAACAGGGATGGATGGGGAGGAGGATGGGGATGGGAATGGGATGGGGATGGGGATGGGATGGGGATGGGGATGGGAATGGGGATGAGGTGGGGATGGGGTGGGGTGGGGATGGGAATGGGGTGGGGATGGGGATGGGGATGGGGTGGGGATGGGGTGGGGTGGGGATGGGGTGGAATGGGAATGGGGATGGGGTGGGAATGGGGTTTGGGATAGGGATGGGGACAAGGATGTGAACAGGGATGGATGGGGAGGAGGATGGGGATGGGAATGGGATGGGGATGGGGATGAGGATGTGGACAGGGATGGGGATGGGAATGGGATGGGGATGAGGATTTGGACGGGGATGGGGATGAGGATTTGGATAGGGATAAGAATGGGGACAAGGATGGGGGTGGGGATAAGGATAGGGATGGGAATGGGGTTGGGGATAGGGATGGGGACAACTGCTTCATCCCCATCCCTTGTGCATCCCAATCGATTCCCAACTGCTCCATCCCCATCCCCGGCTCATCCCAACCCATTCGCAACTGCTCCATCCCCATTGCATCCCAACCCATTCCCAACTGCTCCATCCCCCTCCCCGGCTCATCCCAACCCGTTCCCAACTGCTCCATCCCCATCCCCGGCTCATCCCAACCCATTCCCAACTGCTCCATCCCCATCCCCGGCTCATCCCAACCCATTCCCAACTGCTCCATCCCCATCCCCGGCTCATCCCAACCCATTCCCAACTGCTCCATCCCCGGTGTATCCCAACCCATTCACAACTGCTCCATCCCCATCCCCGGCTCATCCCAACCCATTCCCAACTGCTCCATCCCCATCCCCGGCTCATCCCAACCCATTCCCAACTGCTCCATCCCCATCCCCGGCTCATCCCAACCCATTCCCAACTGCTCCATCCCCAGTGCATCCCAACCCATTCCCAACTGCTCCATCCCCATCCCCGGCGCATCCCAACCCATTCCCAACTGCCCATCCCCAGTGCATCCCAACCCATTCCCAACTGCTCCCCATCCCCATGTGTCCTCCTTGTGCTCATCCCACCCATTCCCAACTGCTCCATCCCCATCCCTTGTACATCCCAACCCATTCCCAACTGCTCCATCCCCGGTGTATCCCAACCCATTCCCAACTGCTCCATCCCCAGTGCATCCCAACCCATTCCCAACTGCTCCATCCCCATCCCCGGCTCATCCCAACCCATTCCCAACTGCTCCATCCCCATCCCCGGCTCATCCCATCGCCTCTTCCTGCCTCGGGATCAGGGAGAAGGCTGCGATCCCGACGGAGCAGCACCTGAACCCCCTGGAGCTGCTGCAGGTCCTGGATGAGCTCCTGCCTCCCGAGAGCCTTCTGGTGGCCGATGGGGGGGACTTCGTGGGTACCGCAGCCTACATCGTGCGGCCCAGGCGGCCCCTGGCCTGGCTGGATCCCGGTGAGGAGCCCTCGGGATCATGGGATCATGGGGGTGGGAAGGAGCTCCAAGCTTCCAGCAGGGCCACTTGGATGCTCCAAGCCCCATCCAGCCTGGGATGCTGCATCCAAACCTTCTCCGTGCAGCCCGTCCCAGTGCTTCCCATGGACCCCATCACCCCTTGTCCCATCCCTCCGTGTCCTCCTTGTGTTGAGGACACCAGAGCTGGGTGCAGCACCCAAGTGGGGTCTCGCCAAGCAGATCAATGGGGCAGGATCCCCTCCTTGGACCTGCACCCACTCTATGGTTGCCTGGGTCCTGTTGAGCGTCTCCTCACCCAACACCCCCAAGTCCTTCTCAGGCTCCTCCATCCAGTCCATGCTTCCCTTGGGATCATCCCAACCCCTGGGCAAGGACCTTGCCCTTGGCCCCATTGATCTCCATGAGGTTCCCACCTCTCCAGGGCCCTCTGGATCCCATCCCTCCCCTCCAGCTCGGTGCCACCACAACTGTGCCCATGTCCCCAAGAGCGATGCTGAGCCCCTTCTCCACTTGGCCATGGAGCCATTGACCACAATCCAGTCACCATTGGGGACACAGCCAAGGGGACAGGACCATGGGGACACCACCATGGGTGACATGAACAAGGGGACACCACCATGGGTGACACAACCAAGGGGACGTGACCATGGGTGACATGAACAAGGGGACACAACCATGGGTGACACAACCAAGGGGACGTGACAATGGGTGACACAACCAAGGGGACAGGACCATGGGTGACATGAACAAGGGGACACCACCATGGGTGACACGACCAAGGGGACGTGACCATGGGTGACATGAACAAGGGGACACCACCATGGGTGACACAACCAAGGGGACGTGACAATGGGTGACACAACCAAGGGGACAGGACCATGGGTGACATGAACAAGGGGACACCACCGTGGGTGACGTGGCCATGGGTGACATGACCAAGGTGACGTGGCCAATGGGACATGACCATGGGTTACATGACCATGGGTGCCATCACCATGGGTGCCACCCCCATGGATGCCACCCCCATGGATTCCAACCCCATGGATGCCACCCCCATGTGTGATACAACCAAGGGGACACCCCCATGGGTGCCATCTCCATGGGTGCCAGCCCCATGTGTGACAGTACCAAGGGGACACCCCCATGGGTGCCACCCCCCTGGGTGCCACCCCCATGTGTGACACAACCAAGGGGACACCCCCATGGATGCCATCACCATGGATGCCATCCCCATGGATGCCAACCCCATGGATGCCATCACCATGGATGCCAACCCCCCATGGATGCCAACCCCATGGGTGCCACCCCCATGTGT
The DNA here is from genome assembly GCF_034315485.1 of Pezoporus occidentalis. Classification (NCBI taxonomy): domain Eukaryota; kingdom Metazoa; phylum Chordata; class Aves; order Psittaciformes; family Psittacidae; genus Pezoporus; species Pezoporus occidentalis. The sequence continues at coordinate 19,563 of NW_026915792.1, read as the reverse complement.
GACACAACCAAGGGGACACCCCCATGGGTGCCACCCCCATGGGTGCCATCCCCATGGATGCCAACCCCATGGGTGCCCCCCCCCCGTGCTGTCCCCACAGGCCCCTTTGGAACGTTGGGTGTCGGAGGCGGCTTCGCGCTCGGGGCCAAGCTCTGCCGGCCCGAGGCCGAGGTACCGGGACCGGGACCGGGACCGGGGGGTGCGGGGGCGCCCCGCTGCTGCCCCCGTGTGGCCTCACGGTGCCATGACCGGTGTCGTGTGTGTGTGTGTGTGTGTGTGCTCCCCCCCTGCCCCACAGGTCTGGGTCCTCTATGGGGATGGGTCCCTGGGCTACAGCCTCATGGAGTTCGACACCTTCGTGAGGCACAAGGTGGTGCGGTGGGGAATGGGGGGGGATGGAAGGGAAATGGGGAATGGGGGGGGAATGGGAGGGGAATGAGGGGGAATGGGAGGGGATGGAGGGGAATGAGGGGGAATGGGGTGGGAATGGAGGGGGAATGGGAGGGAATGGGAGGGGAATGGAGGGGAAATGGGGGGGAATGGGAGGGGAATGGGTGGGAGTGGGGTGGGAATGGGAGGGAATGGGATGGGAATGGGGGGGGATGGAGGGGGAATGGGGAGGGAATGGGATGGGATGAGGGGGAATGGGGGGAATGGGTGAGAATGGAGGAGAATGGAAGGGGATGGGGGGGAGTGGAAGGGATGGGGGAGAATGGGTGGGAATGGGAGGGAATGGGATGGGAATGAGGGGGAATGGGGGAAATCGGGGGGAATGGGAGGGGAATGAGAGGGAATGGAAGGAGTGGGTGGGAATGGGAGGGAATGGGATGGGAATGAGGGGGAATGGGATGGAATGAGGGGGAATGGGGGGGGAATGAGGGGAAATGGGGGGGGAATGGGTGAGAATGGAGAAGAATGGAAGGGGATGAGGGGGAATGGGGTGGGAATGGGAGGGAATGGGATGGGAATGAGGGGGAATGGGATGGAATGAGGGGGAATGGGATGGGAATGAGGGGGAATGGGGGAAATGGGGGGGGAATGGGAGGGGAATGAGGGGGAATGGAAGGGAGTGGGGTGGGAATGAGGGGGAATGGGGGGAATGGAAGGAATGGGGGGGAATGAGGGGGAAACGGGGGGGAATGGGGGGGAATGGAAGGGGATGGGGGGAATGGGAGGGGAATGGGGTGGGAATGGAGGAGAATGGAAGGGGATTGAGGGGAATGGGGGAGAATGGAAGGGGATGGAGGGGAATGAGGGGGAATGGGAGGGGAATGGGGGGGAATGGAAGGGGAATAGGGTGGGAATGGGAGTGGAATGGGAGGGAGTGGGGTGGGAATGGAGGGGAATGGAAGGAATGGGGGGAATGGAAGGGAGTGGGGTGGGAATGGGGGAGAATGGAAGGGGATGGATGGGAATGAGGGGGAATGGGGGGGAATGGAAGGAATGGGGGGGGAATGAGGGGGAAATGGAAGGGGATGGATGGGAATGGGGGGAATCGGGGATGGGGAGGAATGGGAGGGAATGGGGGGGACAGGGAGGGATGGGGGTGAATGAAAGGGAATGCAAAGGAATGGGGGGGAACGGGGGGCGGAATGGAGGAGAATGGGGAGGAATGGAGGGGAATGGGAGGGAATGGGGGGAAGGAGGGGAATGGGGGTAATGGGGGATTCTAGAGAGGAACAGGGCAAATGGAGGGGAATGGGGATAATGGGAGGGAATGGGGTTCATTGGGCATAAATGGGGGTTAATAGGGATCAGTGGGGTTAATGAGGTTCCATGGGGGTTAATGGGGTTGAGTGGGGGTTATTGGGGTTCAGTGGGTGTCAGTGAGGGGTAAAATGGGGTTTAGTGGGTGTTAATGGGGTTCCGTGGGTGTCAGTGGAGTCAGTGGGTGTCAGTGGGGGGTAGTGGAGTTCCATGGGTGTCAGTGGGGTTCAGTGGGGGTAATGGGGTTCCGTGGGTGTCAATGGGGTTCAGTGGGTGTCAGTGGGGGGTAATGGGGTTCCATGAGTGTCAATGGGGTTCAGTGGGTGTCAGTGGGGGGTAATGGGGTTCCATGGGTGTCAATGGGGGTTAATGGGGTTGAGTGGGGGTTATTGGGGTTCAGTGGGTGTCAGTGGGGGGTTATTGGGGTTCAGTGGGTGTCAGTGGGGGGTAATGGGGTTCAGTGGGTGTAAGTGGGGGATAATGGGGTTCAGTGGGTGTAAGTGGGGGGTAAAATGGGGTTCAATGGGTGTTAATGGGGTTCAGTGGGTTTAAGTGGGGGTTAATGGGGTTCAGTGGGTGTAAGTGGGGGGTAAAATGGGGTTCAGTGGGTGTTAATGGGGTTCCGTGGGTGTCAGTGGGGTTCAGTGGGGTTCAGTGCGTGTCAATGGGGGGTAATGGGGTTCCATGGGTGTCAATGGGGGGTAATGGGGTTCCATGGGTGTCAATGGGAGGTAATGGGGTTCCATGGGTGTCAATGGGTGTCAGTGGGGGGTAATGGGGTTCCATGGGTGTCAGTGGGGGGTAATGGGGTTCCATGGGTGTCAATGGGGTTCCATGGGTGTCAGTGGGGGGTAATGGGGTTCCATGGGTGTCAATGGGGGGTAATGGGGTTCCATGGGTATCAGTGGGTGTCAATGGGGGGTAATGGGGTTCCATGGGTGTCAATGGGTGTCAATGGGGTTCCATGGGTGTCCATGGGTGTCCTGGCAGGTCCCGGTCATCGCGCTGGTTGGGAACGACGCGTGCTGGAGCCAGATCGCGCGGGAGCAAGTGGCTCTGCTGGGCAGCGGCGTCGCCTGCGGCCTCCACTACCTGGGTGGGTGCCAACGGGGTCCCCATGGGGTGCCTTGGGTGTCCCCATGGGGTGCATTGGGTGTGTCTGGTGTCCCCAGGTCCCCATGGATGGAACGAGCGCCATGCTGGAGCCAGATCGCGCGGGAGCAAGTGGCTCTGCTGGGCAGCGGCGTCGCCTGCGGCCTCCATGGGTGGGTGCCATGAGGTCCCTGGTGCCTCCATGGGTGTCCCCATGGGGTGCATTGGGTGTGTCTGGTGTCCCCAGGTCCCCATGGATGGATGAGCCCATTCCTGGTGTCCCCATGGATGGATGAGCCCATTCCTGGTGTCCCCATGGGTTGGATGAGGTCATTCCTGGTGCCTCCATGGGTTGGCTCAGCCCATTCCTGGTGTCCCCATGGGTTGGATGAGCCCATACCTGGTGTCCCCATGGATGGATGAGCCCATACCTGTGTCCCCATGGATGGATGAGCCCATTCCTGGTGTCCCCATGGGTTGGATGAGCCCATTCCTGGTGTCCCCATGGATGGATGAGCCCATTCCTGGTGTCCCCATGGGTTGGATGAGCCCATTCCTGGTGTCCCCATGGGTTGGATGAGGTCATTCCTGGTGTCCCCATGGGTTGGCTCAGCCCATTCCTGGTGTCCCCATGGATGGATGAGCCCATTCCTGGTGTCCCCATGGGTTGGATGAGCCCATTCCTGGTGTCCCCATGGGTTGGATGAGCCCATTCCTGGTGTCCCCATGGGATGGATGAGCCCATACCTGGTGTCCCCATGGGTTGGATGAGGTCATTCCTGGTGCCTCCATGGGTTCGCTCAGCCCATTCCTGGTGCCCCCATGGGTTGGATGAGCCCATTCCTGGTGCCCCCATGGGTTGGATGAGCCCATACCTGGTGTCCCCATGGATGGATGAGCCCATTCCTGGTGTCCCCATGGATGGATGAGCCCGTTCCTGGTGCCTCCGTGGGCTGGCTCAGCCCATTCCTGGTGTCCCCATGGGTTGGATGAGCCCGTTCCTGGTGCCTCCATGGGTTGGCTCAGCCCATTCCTGGTGTCCCCATGGATGGATGAGCCCATTCCTGGTTTCCCATGGATGAATGAGCCCATTCCTGGTGTCCCCATGGGTTGGATGAGCCCATTCCTGGTGTCCCCATGGATGAATGAGCCCATTCCTGGTGTCCCCATGGGTTGGCTCAGCCCATTCCTGGTGTCCCCATGGATTAATGAGCCCATTCCTGGTGTCCCCATGGATGGGTTGGATGAGCCCATTCCTGGTGTCCCCATGGGTCGGATGAGCCCATTCCTGGTGTCCCCATGGGTCGGATGAGCCCATTCCTGGTGTCCCCATGGGTCGGATGAGCCCATTCCTGGTGTCCCCATGGGTCGGATGAGCCCATTCCTGGTGTCCCCATGGGTTGGATGAGCCCATTCCTGGTGTCCCCATGGATGGATGAGCCCATTCCTGGTGTCCCCATGGGTTGGATGAGCCCATTCCTGGTGTCCCCATGGGTTGGATGAGCCCATTCCTGGTGTCCCCATGGGTTGGCTCAGCCCATTCCTGGTGCCTCCATGGCTCCATGGCGGTGCCGGTGCCCCTGTCCCTGCAGGATACCACCTGGTGGCCGAGGCTCTGGGTGCCAAAGGCTTCGTGGTTGGGCGCCAGGACCGGGAGCGCTTGGGCAGCGTCATCCGCGCCGCGCAGGATTCGTGCCGCCGCGGCCACCCCGTCCTGCTCAACGCCCTCATCGGCCGCACCGGCTTCCGCGACGGCGCCATCTCCGTGTAGGCACCGGGGCCGGCCATGGCCGCAAAGGGGCCGCAAAGGGCCTCCCAAGTGGCCCCGAAATGGCCCTAAAGTGACCCAGAGTGGCTCCCAATTGGCCCCAAACTGGCCCTAAAGTGTCACCAAAGAGGATCTAAAGTGTCACCAAAATGGTCCCAAAGTGTCACCAAAGAGGATCTAAAGTGGCCATAAAATGGTCCCAAATTGGCCCCAAAATAGCCCTAAAGTGTCACCAAAGAGGATCTAAAGTGGCCATAAAATGGTCCCAAATTGGCCCCAAAATAGCCCTAAAGTGTCACCAAAGAGGATCTAAAGAGTCCCCAAAATGGTCCCAAAGTGTCACCAAAATGGCCCTAAAGTGACCCAAAGTGGCTCCAAATTGGCCCCAAAATTGTCCTAAAGTGTCCCCAAAATGGCCCTAAAGTGACCCAAAGTGGCTCCAAATTGGCCCCAAAGCGTCACCAAAGTGGCCCCAAAATAGCCCCATATGACTCTAAAATAGCCCCAAAGTGGTGCTAAAGTGGCCCCCCAATGGCCTGAAAATGGCCTAAAAGTGGTCCCAAAGTTTCCCCAAAATGGCCCTAAAGTGGCCCCCCCAAATGGCCTGAAAATAGCCCTAAAATGACCCAAAGTGGCTCCAAATTGGCCCCAAAGCGTCACCAAAGTGGCCCCAAAATAGCCCCTAAATGACTCTAAAATAGCCCCAAAGTGGTGCTAAAGTGGCCCCAAAATAGCCCCTAAATGACTCTAAAATAGCCCCAACGTGGTGCTAAAGTGGCCCCCAAATGGCCTGAAAATGGCCCGAAAATGGCCCTAAAGTGACCCAAAGTGGCTCCAAATTGGCCCCCAAATGGCTACAGAATGGCCCCAAAGTGCTGCTAAAGTGACCTCAAAGTGGTCCCCGAATGGCCTGAAAATGGCCCCAAAGTGGCCCCATGGGATGGGTTTGGGTGACGCTGAGGCCAGCCTCATCCTTGCCCCCCCCCATCCCCACAGTGTCCCCATGGGGTGGGTTTGGGGACAGCCATATCCCCGTCATCATTTGGGTGCCAACGCCTCGGGGACACCCAAAGTGACACTTTGGGCACTGTGCCCCCCCCTTATCGATGTCCCCCCCTTATCGATGTCCCCCCCATATCAATGTCACCCCCATATCAGTGTCCCCCCCATATAACCCCCCCTTTAGATGCCACCGTACACAGAGCCCGGTGGCAAGTGCAGCTTGTGTCATTTATTGCTGGTGACAGTGACAAGGCAGTGGCAGGATAAGGGGGGGTCAGGCCACCCTTGGTGGGGGGGGGGACAACACACAGGGGACACCTTTGTGGGTGTCCCCCCACCCCACCCCAGGCACTAACCCTGGTGGCTTCACATTGAGCTGGTTCCTTTAAGGCTAATACTGAGCAAGGCTTTGGGGGGGGGGGGTGTGTATTTTGGGGTCCCCCCCATAATACTGGTAATGGGGTGGAAGGGATGGGGGAGAGGATTTTGGGGTCCCCCCCGTAACACTGTCAATGGGTCTATTTTGGGGGTGCAAAGAGGCTGTGGTGATGGTGCAATAAATAAAGCTGAGCCCCCCCACCCTGTACCGGCTGCCCCCACTGTGAGGGGGGACTGGAAAATGGGGGGTGGGGGGGTCCCCATTGCCACCCAAGCTGGGTTTGGGTGACATAGGGGTGTCCTAGAACCCTTTTTGGGGTGCAAAAGGGGGGCTGGGGGGACTGAGCCAGGGAGGTCATGGACCCTTGTCAATAGTCCCTAATACTGATGGGGTTGGGGGGCTGGGGGGGGGGTGGACAAGGGTCCCAATGGAGGGGGGGGGGTCCCCATTGTCACCCAGCTGGGGGTGGGCGATATGGGGGTGCCCCATCACCATTCATGAGGTGCAAAAGGCAGTCATGGACCCTTGTCAATAGTCCCTAATACTGATGGCTTGGGGGGGGGACACAACTGTGGGGAGGGCCCCAAGGTGGGGGGACAAGGGGATAAAAAGGCACTTGGGCCATCTCCAACCAAACCAGAGCCAAAGGAGGCCCCGAATCCTTCCTCTGACCCCCCCCCCCCCCGCCCCAGATGGGGGGGTGGGGGGGTCCCCACCTCAGCCCTGGTGGCATCGGTGTCACCATCGGGTCCCTCCTGCTCCGTGCTGTGCAAATCGAAGGCAACTCCAGGCAAGTGCTGCTGTTTGGTGGCATCATCACCGGTGGCATCATTGTCACTGGTGGCATCGTCACTGGTGGCATCGTCACTGGTGTCATCGTCACTGGTATGGGCATTGTCACTGGTGGCATCATCACTGGTGTCATCATTGTCAATGGTCTTGGCATTGTCACTGGTGTCTGGTGGCATCATCACTGGTGTCATCGTTGTCACCGGTATTGGCATTGTCACTGGTGGCATCGTCACTGGTGGCATCGTTGTCAATGGTCTTGGCATTGTCACTGGTGTCTGGTGGCATCATCACTGGTGCAATCACTCACCGGTATTGGCATTGTCACTGGTGTCTGGTGGCATCATCACCAGTGTCATCACTGTCACCGGTACTGGCATTGTCACTGGTGTCTTGTGGCATCATCACCAGTATCATCACTGTCACCGGTACTGGCATTGTCACTGGTGGCATCGTCACTGGTGTCATCGTTGCCACCGGTATTGGCATTGTCACTGGTGTCTGGTGGCATCATCACTGGTGTCATCGTTGTCAATGGTCTTGGCACTGTCACTGGTGTCTGGTGGCATCATCACCGGTGTCATCACTGTCACCAGTACTGGCATTGTCACAGGTGTCTGGTGGCATCATCACCGGTGTCATCACTGTCACCAGTATTGGCATTGTCACTGGTGTCTGGTGGCATCATCAAGGGTGTCATCACTGTCACCGGTATTGGCATCGTCACTGGTGTCTGGTGGCATCATCACTCGTGTCATCACTGTCACCAGTATTGGCATTGTCACTGGTGTCTGGTGGCATCATCACCGGTGTCATCACTGTCACCGGTACTGGCATTGTCACAGGTGTCTGGTGGCATCATCACCAGTGTCATCGTTGTCACCAGTATTGGCATTGTCACTGGTGTCTGGTGGCATCATCACCAGTGTCATCACTGTCAATGGTCTTGGCATTGTCACCAGTGTCTGTTGGCACTGTCACCAATGTCAGTGTCACCGGTGTCTGTTGGCACTGTCACTGATGTTGATGTCTGTTGTCACTCGTGCCAGTGTCACTGGTGTCCATTGTCACCAGTGTCATTGTCACCAGTGCTGTCACTGGTGTCATTGTCAGCAGTGTCTGTTGTCACCAGTATCGCTGTCACCAGTGTCCATTATCACCAGTGTCCCTTGTCACGAGTGCCAGTGTCTGTTGTCACCCCTGTCACCAGTGTCCATTGTCACGTGTCCATTGTCATGTGTCCATTGTCACCCATGTCACTGTCACCAGTGTCCATCGTCACCCGTGTCACTGTCACCAGTGTCCATTGTCATGTGTCCATTGTCACCCATGTCACTGTCACCAGTGTCCATTGTCACCTGTGTCACTGTCACCAGTGTCCACTGTCACCGGTGTCTGCTGTTACCAGTGCCGCTGTCACCAGTGTCCATTGTCACGTGTCCATTGTCACCAGTGTCTGTTGTCACCACCGTCACCAGTGCCACTGTCACCAGTGTCCGCTGTCACCGGTGTCTGTTGTCACCACCATCACCAGTGTCCGGTGTCACCAGTGTCTGTTGTCACTGCTGTCACCAGTGTCCGCTGTCACCGGTGTCTGTTGTGATCGCTGTCACCAGTGTCCGCTGTCACCAGTGTCCGCTGTCACTGGTGTCTGTTGCCACCACTGTCACCAGTGCCACTGTCACCAGTGTCCGCTGTCACTGCCCTCACCAGTGTCTGTTGTCACCAGTGCCGCTGTCACCGGTGTCCAGTGTCACCAGTGTCTGTTGTCACCGCTGTCACCGGTGTCCAGTGTCACCAGTGTCTGTTGTCACCGCTGTCACCAGTGTCCAGTGTCACCAGTGCCGCTGTCACCAGTGCCACTGTAACCAGTACTGCCATCACCAGTGTCCGGTGTCACCAGTGCTGCTATCACCAGTGCCACTGTCACTGGTGTCTGTTGTCACCGCTGTCCGCTGTCACTGCTGTCACCAGTGTCTGCTGTCACTGGTGACCGCTATCACTGGTGTCTGTTGCCACCACTGTCACCAGTGCCGCTGTCACTGCCGTCACCAGTGTCTGTCGTCACCACTGCCACTGTCACCGGTGTCCAGTGTCTGTTGTCACCACTGTCACCAGTATCCAGTGTCACCAGTGCCGCTGTCACCAGTGCTACTGTCACCAGTACCGCCGTCACCAGTGTCCGGTGTCACCAGTGCCACTGTCACCAGTACCGCCATCACCAGTGTCCGGTGTCACCAGTGCTGCTATCACCAGTGCCACTGTCACCAGTGTCTGTTGTCACCGCTGTCACCGCTGTCCGCTGTCACCAGTGTCTGCTGTCACCACTGTCATCAGTGTCACTGCTGTCTGTTGCCACCACTGTCACCACTGTCTGCTGTCACCGGTGTCTGTTGCCACCACTGTCACCAGTGTCTGATGACACCGCTGTCACCGGTGTCCAGTGTCACCAGTGTCTGTTGTCACCACTGTCACCAGTATCCAGTGTCACCAGTGCTACTGTCACCAGTGTCCGGTGTCACCAGTGCCACTGTCACCAGTACCGCCATCACCAGTGTCCGGTGTCACCAGTGCTGCTATCACCAGTGCCACTGTCACCGGTGTCTGTTGTCACTGCTGTCACCGCTGTCCGCTGTCACCAGTGTCTGCTGTCACCACTGTCATCAGTGTCACTGCTGTCTGTTGCCACCACTGTCACCACTGTCTGCTGTCACCGGTGTCTGTTGCCACCACTGTCACCAGTGTCTGATGTCACCAGTGCCGCCATCACCAGTGTCTGTTGCCACCTCTGTCACCAGTGCCGCCGTCACCGGTGTCTGTTGCCACCACTGTCACCAGTGCCGCCGTCACCGGTGTCCAGTGTCACCAGTGCCACCATCACCAGTGTCACCGGTGTCTGTTGTCACCGCCGTCACCAGTGTCCAGTGTCACCAGTGCTGCTATCACCAGTGCTGCTATCACCAGTGCCGCTGTCACCGGTGTCTGTTGTCACCGCCGTCACCAGTGTCCAGTGTCACCAGTGCCGCCGTCACCAGCGCCACCGGTGCCGCGCTCACAGGCACACGTTGATCTGCTGCCCCAGCTCCCTCTCCAGGTCCAGGATGAGCGCATCGAAGTCCTTCAGGTTGAGCCGGGGCTCCTCCCGCAGCCCGAAAGGGGTCGTCCCCCCCCCGCCGGGGTCCCCGTGCCCGGGGGTCCCGGTGCCGCTGGCCCCGGGCAGCAGCAGGAGCTGGCGGCCGCACACGCTCCAGTCCCCCGCGTACCGGTTACTTGGGGGGCTCTCGGGGCCGCGGGGCCGGGGCCGGGCCACGACCGCCGCCTCCGGCAGTTCCAGGCGTAGCCGCGGCGCTCGGGGGGGCGCTGTGGAGCAGAGAGGGGGAATGGTGGGAATGGGGGGGAATGGGGGGGAATGGGGGGCACGGGTGGGAATGGGGGGGAAATGGGGGGACAGGTGGGAATGGGAGCTGGGAATGGGGGGAATAGGGGGGAATGGGGGGGAATGGGGGGCACGGGTGGGAATGGGGGGGAAATGGGGGGACAGGTGGGAATGGGAGCTGGGAATGGGGGGGAATGGGGGGGAATGGGGGTGAGGGGGGCACGGGTGGGAATGGGGGGGGAATGGGGGGGAATGGGGGTGAGGGGGGCACAGGTGGGAATGGGGGGGAAATGGGGGGACAGGTGGGAATAGGAGCTGGGAATGGGGGGGAATGGGGGGAAATGGGGGTGAGGGGGGCAGAGGTGGGAATGGGGGGGGAATGGGGGTGATGGGGAGACTGGTGGGTATGAGAGTTGGGAATGGGGGGGAATGGGGATGGGGGCACAGGTGGGAATGGGAGCTGGGAATATGGGGAATGGGGGTGAGGGGGGCACAGGTGGGAATGGGAGTTGGGAATGGGGGAGATGGGGACACTGGTGGGAATGGGGGTTGGGAATGGGGGGGGAATGGGGATGGGGGCACAGGTGGGAATGGGAGCTAGGAATGGGGGAGATGGGGACACTGGTGGGAATGGGAGCTGGGAATGGGGGGGGAATGGGGATGAGAGCACTGGTGGGAATGGGAGCTGGGAATGGGGGTGATTAAGGCACAGGTGGGAATGGGAGCTGGGAATGGGGGGGCAATGGGGATGGGGGCACAGGTGGGAATGGAAGCTGGGAATGGGGGGAGAATGGGGGTGAGGGGGGCACAGGTGGGAACGGGAGTTGGGAATGGGGGGGAATGGGGGTGAGGGGGGCACAGGTGGGAATGGGGGGGGGAATGGGGGTGATGGGGAGACTGGTGGGAATGGGAGTTGGGAATGGGGGAGATGGGGACACTGGTGGGAATGGGGGTTGGGAATGGGGGGGGAATGGGGATGGGGGCACAGGTGGGAATGGGAGCTGGGAATGGGGGAGATGGGGACACTGGTGGGAATGGGAGTTGGGAATGGGGGTGAGGGGGGCACTGGTGGGAATGGGAGCTGGGAATGGGGGGGGAATGGGGATGAGGGCACTGGTGGGAATGGGAGCTGGGAATGGGGGAGATGGGGACACTGGTGGGAATGGGAGCTGGGAATGGGGGTGATTAGGGCACAGGTGGGAATGGGGCTGGGAATGGGGGGAATGGGGATGGGGGCACAGGTGGGAATGGGAGCTGGTGGGAATGGGAGTTGGGAATGGGGGGGAATGAATGGGGGTGAGGGGGGCACTGGTGGGAATGGGGGTTGGGAATGGGGGGGGGAATGGGGATGGGGGCACAGGTGGGAATGGGAGCTGGGAATGGGGGAGGAATGGGGATGGGGGCACAGGTGGGAATGGGAGCTGGGAATGGGGGGGAATGGGGATGGGGGCACAGGTGGGAATGGGAGCTGGGAATGGGGGGGAATGGGGGTGAGGGGGGCACAGGTGGGAATGGGAGTTGGGAATGGGGGGGAATGGGGGTGAGGGGGGCACAGGTGGGAATGGGAGTTGGGAATGGGGGTGAGGGGGCCACTGGTGGGAATGGGAGCTGGGAATGGGGGGGGAATGGGGATGAGGGCACTGGTGGGAATGGGAGCTGGGAATGGGGGTGATTAGGGCACAGGTGGGAATGGGAGCTGGGAATGGGGGGCAATGGGGATGGGGGCACAGGTGGGAATGGGAGCTGGGAATGGGGAGGGAAAGGGGGGCAGGGGGATGGGTGCAGAGGTGGGAATGGGAGCTGGGAATGTGACGAAAAGGGGGGTCATGCGGATAGGGACACTGGTGGTAACAGGCAATGGGGGAAAATGGGGGGCATGGGGATGGGAACACTGGTGGGAATAGGCAATGGGAATTGGGGGGGAAATGGGGGTCATGGGAATTGTGTGGGGATGGAGGCACTGGATCAGTTACTGGGAATGGGGGGCACTGAGCAGCAGGAATTAGGGGGACCCCAAGAGAGATGTTGGATGTGGGGGGCCTGGGAATGGGCGCACCCATTACTGGAGGTGACAAAGGGGGGGCATGGAGCTTTAGTTGGGAATGGGGACACTGGATCAGCTACTGGGAACGGGGGGCACCCCAAAAGCAGCCATATGGGGGGTGACCCCACTTACCCGGCCAGGCCTGCAGCAGGTAGTGCAGCACCTCAATGTGCCTCTTGAAGTCCACGGCGCTGGCCATGTCCTGGCTCTGGGTGCTGCTGTGGGTGCTGCTGTGGGTGCCGGTGCCACGGCTCGGGGTGAGCAGCACCGGCCCGAAGCACACGGCGATGTTCTGGGGGTTCATGCGGTTCAGGTCGTGGTGCGAGGCCACCAGGCTCAGGTGGTCCAGGAGCCGTGTCAGGGTGGCCTGAGGGACACGGAAAGCACTTTATGGTGCTGAGCACCCACCTTATGGTGCTGGGAACCTACTTTATGGTGCTGGGCACCCACCTTATGGTGCTGGGAACCTAATTTATGGTGCTGGGCACCCACCTTATGGTGCTGGGAACCTAATTTATGGTGCTGGGCACCCACCTTATGGTGCTGGGAACCTACTTTTGGGTGATGGGCACCCACCTTATGGTGCTGGGAACACATCTTATGGTGCTGGGAACCTACTTTTGGGTGCTGGGCACCCACTTTATGGTGCTGGTAACCTACTTTTGGGTGCTGGGAACCTAATTTTGGGTGCTGGAAACCTACTTTTGCGTGCTGGGAACCTAATTTTGGGTGCTGGGCACCCACTTTATGGTGCTGGGAACACACCTTATGGTGCTGGGAACCTACTTTTGGGTGCTGGGCACCCACTTTATGGTGCTGGGCACCCACTTTATGGTGCTGGGAACACACCTTATGGTGCTGGGAACCTACTTTTGGGTGCTGGGCACCCACTTTATGGTGCTGGGAACCCACTTTTGGGTGCTGGGAACACACCTTATGGTGCTGGGAACACAATTTTGGGTGTTGGGAACCCATTTCAGTGTGTGAGAACCTACTTTACGGTGCTGGGAACCTACTTTTGGGTGCTGGGAAACTACTTCATGGTCCTGGGAGCCCACTTTTGGGTGCTGGGAACCCACCTTATGGTGATGGGAGCCCACTTTATGGTGATGGGAACCCCCTTTTGGGTGCTGGGAACCTACTTTTTGATGTTGGTCACCCAACTTTTTGATGTTGGGCATCAAAAATTTGGCTCTGGACACCTACTTTTTGGCACTGATCACCCACTTCTTGACACTGGACACCCACTTTTTGATGTTGGGCACCCAATTTGGTTCTGGGCACCCAACTTTTTGATACTGGGCACCCAATTTGGTGCTGGAGACCTACTTTTTGGCACTGGGCATCCACTTCTTGATGGTGGGCACCCACCTTTTGGTGCTGGCCACCCACTTTTTGATGTTGGTCACCCACTTTTTGATGTTGGGCATCAAAAATTTGGTTCTGGACACCTACTTTTTGGCACTGAGCACCCACTTTTTGACACAGAGCACCCAATTTGGTTCTGGGCACCCACTTTTTGATACTGGGCACCCAATTTAGTTCTGGAGACCTACTTTTTGTCACTGGGCATCCACTTCTTGATGGTGGGCACCCACCTTTTGGTGCTGGCCACCCACTTCTTGACACTGAGCACCCACTTTCTGATGCTGGGCACCCAATTTGGTTCTGGACACCTACTTTCTGGCACTGGGCATCCACTTCTTGATGGTGGGCACCCACTTCTTGGCGTTAGGCCCCCACCTAGGCCCTGGGCACCCAGCTTTCTGTTGCTTCGCACCCGCTTTTCGGCACCGGGCCCCCCACATTTGATGCCGAGCACCCCCTTTGGCGCTGAGCACCCACCTTCTCCACGTCGGGCAGACACTCCAGCAGGGTGACCGCATCCTGCTGCCCCGGTGCCACCCGCGGGGGCCTCTTGGTCATGGCCTCCAGCACCACACGGTGGAGCGTCGGGGTGATGAGCGGCGTGGGCAGCTCCCGTAGGTAATCCTTGAGGATCCCTATGGCAAGAGGACCGCCCCCCATGGGGCCGTCAGGGTGGGCCATGGGAGCTGAGGGGCACCCATAGGGTGGCACCCACCCGTGATGACGTTGATGTCGGGGTAGAGGTGCTCCGAGAGCGTCACGGCTGCGCTGTCCCGCTCGAAGGCATCGCGGAGCTCCTTCTTCACTGCAGCTGAGCCACACAGCCGGTACAGGCCCACCACCTGCATGGGGACACCAGTATAGACCAGTAGAGACCAGTATGGGAGGGTTCAACCACCACCACCCGCATGGGGACACCAGTAGAGACCAGTATAGACCAGTATGGGAGGATTCAACCACCACCACCTGCATGGGGACACCAGGAGAGACCAGTATAGACCAGTATGGGAGGATTCAACCACCACCACCTGCATGGGGACACCAGTAGAGACCAGTATAGACCAGTATGGGAGGATTCAACCACCACCACCTGCATGGGAACACCAGCAGAGACCAGTACAGACCAGTATAGACCAGTATGGAGGGGTTCAACCACCACCACCTGCATGGGGACACCAGGAGAGACCAGTATAGACCAGTATGGGAGGGTTCAACCACCACCACCTGCATGGGAACACCAGCAGAGACCAGTACAGACCAGTATAGACCAGTTATAGACCAGTATGGGAGGATTCAACCACCACCACCTGCATGGGAACACCAGTAGAGACCAGCATAGACCAGTATAGGGAGGTTCAACTACCACCACCTGCATGGGGACACCAGGAGAGACCAGTATAGACCAGTATGGGAGGGTTCAACCACCACCACCTGCATGGGGACACCAGGAGAGACCAGTATAGACCAGTATGGAGGGGTTCAACCACCACCACCTGCATGGGGACACCAGGAGAGACCAGTACAGACCAGTAGAGACCAGTATGGGGGGGGTTCAACCACCACCACCTGCATGGGAACACCAGTAGAGACCAGCATAGACCAGTATAGGGGGTTGAACCACCACCACCATGGGGACACCAGGAGAGACCAGTAGAGACCAGTATGGAGGGGTTCACACCACCAGGAGAGACCAGTACAGACCAGTAGAGACCAGTATGGGGGGGGTTCAACCACCACCACCTGCATGGGAACACCAGTAGAGACCAGCATAGACCAGTATAGGGAGGTTCAACTACCACCACCTGCATGGGGACACCAGGAGAGACCAGTACAGACCAGTATAGACCATTATGGAGGGGTTCAACCACCACCACCTGCATGGGAACACCAGCAGAGACCAGTACAGACCAGTATAGACCATTATGGAGGGGTTCAACCACCACTACCTGCATGGGAACACCAGTATAGACCAGAACAGACCAGTATGGAGGGGTTCAACCACCACCACCTGCATGGGGACACTGTAGAGACCAGCATAGACCAGTATAGGGGGGTTCAAACACCACCACCTGCATGGGGACACCAGTAGAGACCAGCATAGACCAGTATAGGGGGGTTGAACCACCACCTGCATGGGGACACCAGGAGAGACCAGTACAGACCACTATGGAGGGGTTCAACCACCACCACCTGCATGGGGACACCAGTAGAGACCAGCATAGACCAGTATAGGGGGGTTCAAACACCACCACCTGCATGGGGACACCAGGAGAGACCAGTACAGACCAGTATGGAGGGGTTCAACCACCACCACCTGCATGGGGACACCAGTAGAGACCAGTAGGGAGGGGTTCAACCACCACCACCTGCATGGGGACACCAGTATAGACCAGTATGGGAGGGTTCAACCATCACCACCTGCAGGGGACACCAGTAGAGACCAGTATGGGGGGGCTCAACCACCACCACCTGCACAGGGACTCCGGTAGAGACCAGTATAGACCAGTATAGGAGGGGTCAACCACCATCACTTGCATGCTGACATCAGCATAGACCAGTATGGGGAGGTTCAACTACTAGCACCTGTGTGGGGATACCAGTATAGACCAGTATGGGGGGTTTCAACACAACCACCTGCATGGGGACACCAGTATAGACCAGGATGGGGGTGGGAGGGGTTCAAGCACCACAACCACTATGGGGACACCAGTTTGGGGTGCATTCCTCCACCAAACCCCCTTTAACTGATATGGGCACCAGTTTGGGTGCATTCTTCCACCACAACCACCACCAGACACCAGTTTGGGTGCGTTCCTCCCCCACAACCACCACCAGACACCAGTTTGGGTGCGTTCCTCCACCACAACCACCACCACCAGACACCAGTTTGGGTGCGTTCCTCCCCCACAACCACCACCAGACACCAGTTTGGGGGGGATCCCTCCCCCAAACCCCCCTCCAAGCAGCACCCCTGAGCAGGACTCACCTTCAGGCCACGTTTCTCTATCTCAGCCACGCACTTCTGGATGATCAAAGGCACTTTGGTGGCCGTCTTCTCCCTTTCCACCAGTTTACCCAGTTCCACGCCGAAGACGCGCGGCTCCTGCTCACTGGGACAGTCCCATTGCTCCACCAAGGTGAACTTGGAGTAGAGGACGCCCCGTGGTTGCAACCTCACAGCCAACTGCTGGGCACGGCACCCTGCAGAGCCCAACGTTGCCATCAAGCTCACCCCCAAGCATCCAACACCCCCCCCCCCAAGCTCTCATCCCCATGCTCACCGCGGAAGATGTGGGGCAGCACCACGGTGCCGTGGCAGCAGAGGCGGTTGCGGCAGGAGGTGGCATCCCAAGAGAACACCATGACCTTGAGGTGCTGAGCGCCCTCCAGCTCCAGGTTGAAGGTATGGTTGAGACCCAGACAGCCCGTCTTGCAGGCCAGCAGCGCCGTGCGCGCCCGCTTGGCCGCGTCCACCTGCAGCACGCAGAAGACCTCGCGCCCGTCCCCTCGGGGTGGCTTCAGGTCCTTCACGCCGTGGAGGTGGACGCTCACCAAGCCGGAGATGTGCTGTCCGCAGCGGGGTGGCGCCTCCCCACTGCTGTAAGGGTGGAAAGCACCCACATCCAGCCCTAGATCCACCTCGTCCGCGTCGCAGTGGGGCTTGGCCTTCATCGGAAGCTCCGGGGAGTCTCCATCGCTCAAGTAGCCACCTCTGGGGGGGGGTTTGGCCCGCGGCGACGCCACGCTGGTGTCCAAGTGGTAGCGGCTGATGACGTTGCTGGATTCCTTCCTCTCGGAGGGGGATGCTCCCTCCTCGTGGCCTCGGGAGCGGGGATTCCGGAGGCTCAGCTTCCTCCGGAGCTCTGGAAGCTTCTTCATCTTCATGGAGAGGCGGCGAACGGTGCCCGGGGACTTCACCTTCTGCAGGGCCCGGCTCTTGGTGGGGCTGGCGGGAGGTGATGGGGTGGTGGGGGCCTTCCCTGTGCCAAGGGGAAAGGGGTGAGTGGGGCTGGGAAGGGCAACAGGAAGGGTCCTTGGGATGGGGTGGGGTTGGGATGTGGAGAAGGGGATGGGGAATGCAGGGGATGGGGACATGCTATGGAGCGGGGACAGTGTCTGTGGGTCTTGAGGACACCCTCACCCACAAAACACGGGTGCCCAATAGCAAAACTGGGTGCCCAGTGCCAAACTGGGTGCCCAATAACAACAAGTGGGTGCTCAGCAGTAAAATTGAGTGCCCAACACCAAAAAGTGGGTACTCAGCACTAAAATTGGGTGCCCAACACCAAAAAGTGGGTACTCAGCACTAAAATTGGGTGCCCAACACCAAAAAGTGGGTGCCCAACACCAAAAAGCGGGTGCCCAGTTGGGTGCCCAATAACAAGTGGGTGCTCAGCAGTAAAACTGAGTGCCCAACACCAAAAAGTGGGTGCCCAACACCAAAAAGCAGGTGCCCAGTTGGGTGCCCAATAACAAGAAGTGGGTACTCAGCACTAAAATTGGGTGCCCAACACCAAAAAGTGGGTGTTCAGCTCTAAAAAGTGGGTGCTCAACATCAAAAAGTGGGTGCCCAATAACAAGGAGTGCCCAGCACTAGAACTGGGTGCCCAACATCAAAAAGTGTGTGTCCAACTCCAAAAAGTGTGTGCCCAGCACTAAGAAGTAGGTGTCCAGCATCAAATTGGGTGCCCAACGTCAAAAAGTGGGTGCCCAGTGACAAAAACATGTGCCCAACATCAAAAAGTGGGTGCCAAACACTAAAAAGTGGGTGCCCAGCACCAAAAAGTAGGTGCCCAGTGACAAAAACATGTGCCCAACATCAAAAAGTGGGTGCCCAGCACAAAAAGTGGGTGCCCAACACCAAAAAGTCGGTGTCCAATACCAGAAAGTGGGTGCCTAGCACCAAGAAGTGGGTGCTCAATACCAAAAAGCGGGTGCCCAGCACCAAAAAGTGGGTGCCCAGTGAGAAAAATGTGTGCCCAACATCAAAAAGTGGGTGCCAAGCACAAAAAGTGGGTGGCCAATACCAAAAAGCGGGTGCCCAGTGCCCAAAGTGGGTTCTCAACATCAAACTGGGTGCCTAGCACCAAAAAGTGGGTGCCCAACACCAAAAAGTCGGTGTCCAATACCAAAAAGTGGGTGCCTAGCACCAAAAAGTGGGTGCCCAACACCAAAAAGTCGGTGTCCAATACCAAAAAGTGGGTGCCTAGCACCAAAAAGTGGGTGCCCAACACCAAAAAGTCGATGTCCAATACCAGAAAGAGGGTGCCTAGCACCAAAAAGTGGGTGCTCAATACCAAAAAGCGGGTGCCCGGTACCCAAAACACGTTCCCACCATCCAACTGGGTACCCAGCACTAAAAAGTGGGTGCTCAACCCCATAAGGTGGGTGCCCAGCCCCAAAAAAATGGGTGCCCAAGAGAGCAGGACCCGGGCTGTGGGTCCCAGGTCTCCTCACCACCAGGCTGTGTCCGTCCCAGCTCCTCGGTGCTGCGGGCTCCGGAGCTCTCCCCCATTCCCAACGCATCCCAGGCGGGCTCTTCCCTGTCCCCATCGCGGCTCCCACTTTTCCTCCCGGTGCTCCCAGGCTGCGGATCCTCATCCTCCGGGATGGGGTTGTACCAGATGTCCCCCTCGTTGCCGGCAGCGCCGGGATCCACCTCGGCTCCAGCTCCCGGCTCATCCAAACCTGGAATCTTCAGGGATGACAGCACCCAGTGCCGGCTGCTCCGCTCCAAGCTCTGCAGGTAGGCTCCATGCCCGGGATTCCTACCGGGAATCCCCAGCTCCCCGGAGCCGTTCAACACCACCGCATCCTCCACGTCGGCCTTGCCGGGATGCTCAATGCCAACGGCAGGATCCGGCTCTCCGGCATCCACCGGATCCTGGGAAGCTTTGGCAGGAAGCGGCTGCTTCTCATCCCGGCCTCCGCAGGAGAAACGGGCCCAGTTCTGCCGCCGGGATGCGGCCGGCACCAGATCTGTGGATGCTGCTTCGGGATCCGGCGGGGAATCAGGGCTGGGAGCGGGATGCTCTGTG